>NW_008794598.1:2295493-2297398 GCF_000699145.1 Aptenodytes forsteri | reverse complement strand
CTGATCCCAGTGCTCTGCTTTTCCCGCCTGTGAAATTGGCCTTGAATCTGCAACCAGCTGACATTGGATGACAAAGCTCAGACGCTCCCTGCCACTGCCCATGAAGCACTCGCACTTTGGCCGCAGCAGCTTGTGCACGGGGCTGGGCTGGGCTGGGCAGCTCTCTGCCACCCAGCTGAGAACGCTGATCAGAAATCAAGTGCGGTTATCCCCACGTTAAGTTGCAATGATGCCAAAGACCTTCGCGCTGCAATAGAGTAGACTCAAGAAAATGGTGCATTTTGGGTACCTCCACATGTTCCATTTTTCAGCACCACTAAGGTCATGTCGTGCCTGGTCCTGATCAGGGTTCACGGGTTGCTTAAGTGTCCTGAGGTGAAAAGTGCTGCTGCTGCTGCTGAGAGCATTAATGGTGAATGTCTTCATGTGAATGATATATACTTGAGAAAATTAAGTTTGATACAAATAGGATGCATAAGTCGAGTATTATCTGTGGCTACTGAAAGCAATGAAAGTGTTCATATAAAAGCGCAGTTGTAGCCGTTAGTTCAAGGCAAGTCTGAATCGTTGTGCAAATGGCAATCCTTACAGATCAGTAATTTTACCGGAGAGAAAAAAAATTAAACACCTTAATGCAAAGAGCTACTATTCTGACTCTTCCTCTATGTACTAAAATTAGTTTTAAACTTCAGCTAAAGGTCTCTGCCCCGGCACTATCTTTGTATCACACCGAGGCTTCTCCGCAAGTACTTTGCGGAAACACCCTTCCTGTCTCTGCAGTGACTCAATGCTTCTCTCGAAGTGGTGAAGCTTTCAGTGGGCTGAAAGCCCCGGGAGGAACCCAGCTGGGTGGGTGCTCAGGGGCAGCGGAGCTCGTCCGCAGGCAGGTGGTGTCCGGGCCAAATGCAGAACTTGCAGGTGTCTTGGCAGATGCCACAAAACATCAGAAAGTTGCTGCGTGTCAACCTTTTCACTTTCTGCTCAAATGCCACCTGCCTGCGGCGACGCTGATGGCAGGGAATCGCTGTCTGAATTTGCACTTAAAAGGCTTTTTCAGGTGGTGCTGTGCACCCCGAACCCAGCTCAGCCCCAGGACGCCTCGGGCCTGCTGTGATGCTGGGGAGGAAAAGCAGGGTTTTGGCCTCTTGCTCCGCTCGCGGCAGGGCTGGTGGGTGGCTGCACAGGGTGACTGTTGCTCTGACGCACCCAAAGTAGGCGCAGATGCACATCAAGCCAAAGGCTTAATTTACTCCTTTGTGGGGAACGGGACACAAACCTCACATCTTTTGTGCACTTTGTTTTCATCCTGTCTAACCTGACCTAGTTGAGTGTTGTGTTGAGGACGGTTTGCGAGGGTGGATAGAGGTGAATCCCCAACTCGATTCAGGCTTTAGCAGTGCCACGAGGACAGCTCAGATGATGGGACCTCACTCACCTTGTCTAAACCAAAGATACAGGCAAAAGTGCCCTTGATTTGTTTGGCTGATAGAAAGCCCACGTTGTGGTGTTGGTGTCTGTCCTGGTTTCGGCTGGGATAGGGTTAATTTTCTTCCTAGTAGCTGGTACAGTGCTGTGTTTTGGATTTAGCATGAGAATAATGTGGTAACACAGTGATGTTTTAGTTGTGGCTAAGCAGTGTTTATGCTAAGTCAAGGACTTTTCAGCTTCCCATAGTCTGCTGGCGAGGAGGTGCACAAGAAGCTGGGAGGGGGCACAGCCAGGACAGCTGACCCAAACTGCCCACAGGGATGTTCCATACCATACAATGTCATGTTCAGTACATAAGCTGGAGGGAGTTGGCCGGGGGGCAAATCGCTGCTCTTGGGGACTGACTGTGTGTCAGTTGGCAGGGGGTGAGCGGTTGCATCACTTGTTTTTCCTGGGTTTTCTTCCCCCCCGCCTCTC
>NW_008794598.1:2281743-2295430 GCF_000699145.1 Aptenodytes forsteri | reverse complement strand
TTTGAACCCTTCAAGCCCCACGTTGGGTGCCAAAAAGGACTGTCATGGTTTAAGCCCAGTTGGCAAATAAGCACCACACAGCCGCTGGCTCACTCCCCCCACCCGGGTGGGATGGGGGAGAGAATTGGAAGGGTAAAAGTGAGAAAACTCGTGGGTTGAGATAAGAACAGTTTAATACTTGAAATAATAATAATAATAAATTGTAATGAAAACTAAAACAGAGAGAGAGGAACAAAACCCTTTTTCCAAACCAAGCTGGTAAAGCAAGATTTTGAGGTTCAGGGTTTTGTCTGATGCAGAGGTAAATGACCCATCTGTGGGCTTCTCATGATGCGCAGTTGGGAATGGGAAGTATTCAAAACGTGTCTACTACATACTTTTTGTTTCTGCATTTTCACCAGTGCTTTCCTGTTAACAGGAACATGCATCTAATTACAGGGAAAACCACAAATAGCCGTTTCCATCAACACGTTAGTCTTGTTCCAAACAGACCCACAAAGTTCTCCCTTCCCATCAGAGCACTATCCTGCTCAGCTGTCACTGGGGCACCGTGAGATACTGTTTTCGGAAGCCAGTCTTGCAGAACAAGCACTTGCAGATTGTTGGTTATTTTTATATATCTCTTACCATAAGCCATGTGAGTGACTAGATGAACAAAACACGAATGTAAAGCCTCGTAGCTTAGTGTTGTGTTCTGTTCTGTTATTTTAATCCCAACACAATTGTTCCTACTGCATAGTCCAGAGTGGTTTTTCCAAATGATTTAACACCTGATTTGGGGATCAGCTTGAAATGATCTCCCTGCAACCAAATAGAAGGAACTGTGAATGCTGTGACATAGCTTACGGGTGTCGTCACCAAAATTTACCATTGAAGAGGGCTTATCTACTGTGTTTGTAATTGAGTTGTACATAATTTTACTTTATAATCTGAGTGTAACCAGTCAAGTGCAATTCTGAAGTATAAATGTTGGATATGTACGTATTGGAAGCTCTCTGTCAATAAAAGGGATAAAAACCTTGAGTAACGCATGTCTTGCTGCTTGTTTTAGGCTCAGAAAGCATCCTCCGCTATGTGAGGTGGGGAGCTGGAGGTTGCTGCGGCTGCTTCTACATCAAAAAGTCCTGTCTGTGGATTGTTATTCTTCCAGCCAGCAGCGAGGGATGGTGCCAGCTTGGATGAGTCCCGGAGCAGCCAGGGTCAGGTCAGGAGGATTCGGGTCCACAGCTGCAGGGCGGTGTGCGGGGCTGGGCTGCACACTGCACCTCCCGGCCCGAGTACCCACGGCCCCGAGGGACAGACGTGTCCCACGTGTGTGGGAGGAGGGAATGCCCCGCTCTGCCCTTCCCGTAGCCGGGCAGGCAAGCCGTGCCCCTTCAGCTGGTTCATGGGAAGGGCTGCCATCACCGCCTGGGGACTTGTGGCAGAGCGTGGGTCACTTCCCCTAACCGAGGATGCTCTTGACCGAGGGCACAGTTTGGCTAACAGCACCGTGCCTGCACCCACCCCTCTTTCACAGATCCCCGTGGGCCACGCGGTGGGTACCAGGGGCCCATCATCCCCTGCCAAAAATAGCAGCAGAAGCAGTGTGTGGGACCTGCAGCCTCCCCGGGGGTGGTGGCTGCGCCCACCCTGTGCCAGGGAGCCCACGGGTTCCTGTCCCGCAGCCCCGGGAAGCCCCGCAGCTGCAGCTCCTTCCGCATGCGGGGGGTGGCAGGGGGAACTGGGGTGCCTATATCTTCCCACAGCCCCCTGGGAGCTGCAGTCTGCGCTGGGGACCGGAGCATGGTGCTCGCCTTCGCCCTCTGCCTCCTGGGCAGCTCCGCTTTGCTCCTGGCCACCGCGGCTGGGGCTCAAGGTAAGGGAGACCGGCAGGTCTGCACCTCTGAGGCCTTCCTCCCATGGCCCTCCTCTTCTTCATTGCTGCTCCTCTCCTCACTGATTCTTTTGCTTTTCCCTGCGGAGGCAGATAGGAGCCCTGTGCTGGTCCCAGATGGACCTTGGCACGCCAGACCCTGAGCATCACAGAGCCTCTGAGCTGCTCCACTAATGAGAAAGACCCTCTGGGATAGCACCGGGGCCACCCCGTGCCCTTCAGCAGCTGGGGGAAATGGAGTTATAACCTCGCTACGGGAGGCTATGGAGAGTCTTTCACAACCTGCTCAGCTTCTTGTAAAAGGGGCTTGACCTATGTGTTTAAACTGCCAAAGTAAAGCTGGTTACGGATATGGCATCTTATGGCAGTGAGACAAGAAGCCTGTTCCGATAATAGATTGTGTTTGAGCTCTGTCATGTTGAAACTTGCTGTGATGTATAGAAATGCATTGGGACTGTGCTGGTTGGCATGTTTGGTCCCGCAGGGCACGAAAGCCTGGCAGGTAGCCCGAGGTGCCCTCTCGTTTGGGACGGGATAGCCAAAACCTACAGAAACTCAGCTCCATCACTGCAGTATGGTTTTGTTTATCCCTTCCCGTCTTGTAAGCATAGGTGCTGCAACCTGGCTGCCCTGGCAAGGTTTGAGAAGTGCTTTGGTACTGTATGGAGAAGACTTCTGCCTCTATCCTCAATCATGTTGATTGAGGCGTCTCAATCTCACGTCCCTCACGGCGTCTTGAGAGACCAAAGGCTGACCCTCCTGCCTTAGCTGGCTGCGGTGGCTCAGTGGCAGGCTGGGAGTCAAGCATTGGTGGCTGCAAAGGGTTGGGTTATGTTTTTTGAAAAAAAAAAAGAATTATCACTAAGTTAACACTTTGTAAAAAGGTCAAGTTGTATTTTCTTCTGTTATACTTGGTTTTCTATATGTTCAGCTGATGTATGTGCATTTGGTTTGCCAGCCTTGTGGAAGTAACTGTCATTGCTCACGTGTGCTGTTTGGTGCCAGAGAGCTGTGGTTCTCCCGCAAAGCCAACCTCAGAGCTGCGCGAAGGGGTGCAAAGGGCGCAGCGGAGATGGGCTGCACCTGAGCAGCTCAGCGGGACAGAACTGTGGCCCTTTACTCAGTAACCCAAAGGATATTACACCAGCAAGAGGTGTTTCTTTTACCTTCTTTCTACATTCCCGTATCTACTGCAAATATTTGCCTAGTGAACAAAAAGCTACTTCCCTGTGGTTGTGGTTCTGAATGCCTGTCTGCCTGCCCGCCTCTCTGCATGTCTGCCTCTCCATCTCTCTCTTTCTCTCTCAATGCAAACAACCCCCAGGTACCCCTGGAAGCACACCAGCAGGTTCATGGGCAGGTCCCTTGTCAGGTGCAGCAGAGGCTTTGCCCTCGCTGGCGTGGGTCCATCCCCACACCGTCACGGTGGTGCCATGGGCAGCATGGCATGGCACCCCCAGCCCACGCTGTGCACCCTCTGCCTGGCTCTCTCGCACAGCTGCCTGCCCCAGGTAGCACAGACCCCTGGAGTGCAGTTCGGTCGGTCCTGGACAGTCCTGCCAGCATTTCCCCAGGTTGGATCGGATCGAGGGGGTGTGCTCCCCAGCCCACGGGTTAGAAGCATGCAGAAAGGCCATGAAAGGCTTTGACCTCACCAGGTGATTGACATGAAATCCTGGACACCCTGTTCTTGCCAGCTGAGGAAGCAGCAGGGTCCCCCAGCAGCGCAGGGAGGAGCCCTGCAGCCCCGGGAGCACTCGCCCTGGCTGCAGCCTCCGCTGCGTCCCATCACTCAGGGATCAATGGGCTGCGGGTTAGAAGCATGCAGAAAGGCCATGAAAGGCTTTGACCTCACCAGGTGATTGACATGAAATCCTGGACACCCTGTTCTTGCCAGCTGAGGAAGCAGCAGGGTCCCCCAGCAGCGCAGGGAGGAGCCCTGCAGCCCCGGGAGCACTCGCCCTGGCTGCAGCCTCCGCTGCGTCCCATCACTCAGGGATCAATGGGACACCATCAACACGGCAACCATCACAGGCAGGAACAGCTTGAGAGCTGTGTAGGTAAACAATGTTTTATTTCTCTCCCTTTTCCAGCTACCCTATGTCCGTTGCCACACATCCGGCATGGGAAGAGAGTACCCGCTGCTCACTATTTCTACAGGCCCGGGGACACCATAAGCTTTGCATGCCACAGAGGGTATACCTTGCAGGGCTCCCGCACAAGCAAGTGCCAAGCTGACTTCAGATGGAGCCCACCTCTGCCAGTGTGCAAAAAGGGCAAGTGTCCCAGCGCGCGGTGCGAGCGGTGACAGCTGCGGGGGAAAGCTTCCTCTTGTGTCCTCTCAAATTCAGTGGGAAAGCAAAGCCGGGATGCATCTGTCCTCCTCGCTTGTCTTCTCAAACCAAAGTGCTGCCAGCTTGGCTCTCAGAGAGACAGGAACAGCTCAGAAGAAAGGAGCTGGGGTGGGACATGGGGCTGGCTGCAGCCTGCCCTGTCTTGGGCTCCAAGAGGGATGGGGAGAAGTTAACCCTGGGGCTGAGTTGCTGTGCAGCAGGAGGCTGTAACCTCCCCAGCACACTCAGGAGCCATATGCGAGCTGTGGGGATGGCAGTATCTGCTGCCCCAGGGGAATTTCTGTGACTCTGCTTCTGGTCAGATGTGGGATGTTTTCATCTTCCTCCTGGAACGGGAAGTAATCACAACTTCTTGTTGCTCTTGCTGCTTCCATGTCCATGTGCATCTTCTGCCAAATCCCATGATGTGCCTGTGAGTTCTCCTGTCAGGACTGTCCTTATTATTAGTAATTTTCTCCCAGCTGCAATGCGATTGTAATCTTGGTGCTGCTGTACGTTGTTAACTAATACTTTGGTCCAGCAAATGGAACAAAGACTGAGCAGAATTCAGGATATTACCCTGATATTACCCAAACAGTCCTAGTAGCACATAAATGGCAAACAGCTGACCCACATGGCAATTTCCCTCCCTCTCCAGAGGTGACGTGTCCTCAGCCACCAAACATCGCCAACGGGCTGCACAGCGGACAGTCCCTGGACAAGTTTCCCCTGGGAGTGACCGGTACTACGGCCTGCAAGGATGGCTATGAGCTGATTGGGAACGTGTCCATCAACTGCACGGAGGACGGGCTGTGGAGCAAGCCCCTGCCCCGCTGCGAAGGTGGGTGGATGCTTCATTGCTAGGTGTGGGGCTGGCAGAAAGGATGCTGGATGTCCTGGTTGTAGGAACAGTGCAGACAGGTTTATGGCAGTGATGAGAAGGGAGGGGGCTGTGTGTGCAGGATCGGACCCATGCATTGAAGTTTAAAGGATGCCGTCCATGTTTCCTGCAGCAACTGGCTGCGAAATACCCGAGGTGCAGAACGGGAAGGTCTATGGGCTGCAAAGCACCTACAAAGCTGGAGAGACTCTTCACTTTGCCTGCAACGCCGGTTATGCCGCAGAGGACACCTACGAGATTCAGTGCCAGCCGGGGGGGACCTGGGATCCGCCAGTGCTCACCTGCGAGAGGGGTGAGTGCGGGTGCCCGCTGCTTCCCCGAGGGCAGCCCTGCCCGGCGGGTGCTCCTTGCAGGCAGGAACAGCGTGTGCAGGCTGAGCCGTTCCTGCGATGGGCTTTAACCCCTCAACGCAGCATCACACCGACTCCCTTCCCCTTGCACGCTGTTCTCTCGCTGAGTTAAGACTTTGTCTCCCTGTTGCAGTCCGACCGTGTCCCATGCCTCCGGGGGTTCGCAACGGAAATCACAATGGCCAGGGCAAAGCAGATTTTACCATGGGAACGTCTGTAACATACACCTGTGATCCCGGCTACTACCTGGTTGGAAATGCCGTTGTGTTTTGCAGAGCATCAGGGAACTGGAGCCAGCCCGGCCCTCGCTGTGAAGGTGCGTCTGTGGTCTGTCCCTTCGGGGGAGAAGCTCATAGTGTGGCTCTGAGCACAGGGGAGACCCTGACTGTTGTCACTGAGACCTTCAGTGAAGGATTTAATTCCCCTTTAAAGAAGTATACAGTTTTATAATATGTAAAGAATAAGCTTGCATCCGTGAATCTGGAGCTAGGTATTTCTGTAACTGTGGCTGCATGTGCCGTGCCTCTCGCGCTGGGGCTGGGTGCTGGTGACCCCGCAGTGTATGACCAAGAACTGGCACATCACTTAATGTGAGACCAAGTGCAAAGGGGTGTCCAGAGCCAGCACCCTCCTCCCAGTGCTCTGGCTGCAGCACGCCCACAGTGAGCCGGCCAGTGACGGTGCTGGGGACCAGGCATGGGCATGGGGTGCAACACAGCCTTCAGGGGGAGACCGGATGGATTTTTATGAATCAATTCAACCTTCTTTGTCCAGAAAACTCAGAGGAAAGACGGGGCACCCAAGGGCTGGCTGTCAGGACAGACCCAGCAGAACCTGGGGTGGGAGCCCTCTGCCATCCCCCTTCACCTTCCCCCATGCCTGACGTGCAGGTTTGAGTTGAGCTGTCTCTCAGGCATCGCCTCTCATGGACACTCTCATGGGCCTTTTCCCTCGCTCTCCAGAGGTGACGTGTCCTCAGCCACCAAACATCGCCAACGGGCTGCACAGCGGACAGTCCCTGGACAAGTTTCCCCTGGGAGTGACCGTGTACTACGGCTGCAAGGATGGCTATGAGCTGATTGGGAACGTGTCCATCAACTGCACGGAGGACGGGCTGTGGAGCAAGCCCCTGCCCCGCTGCGAAGGTGGGTGGATGCTTCATTGCTAGGTGTGGGGCTGGCAGAAAGGATGCTGGATGTCCTGGTTGTAGGAACAGTGCAGACAGGTTTATGGCAGTGATGAGAAGGGAGGGGGCTGTGTGTGCAGGATCGGACCCATGCATTGAAGTTTAAAGGATGCCGTCCATGTTTCCTGCAGCAACTGGCTGCGAAATACCCGAGGTGCAGAACGGGAAGGTCTATGGGCTGCAAAGCACCTACAAAGCTGGAGAGACTCTTCACTTTGCCTGCAACGCTGGTTATGCCGCAGAGGACACCTACGAGATTCAGTGCCAGCCGGGGGGGACCTGGGATCCGCCAGTGCTCACCTGCGAGAGGGGTGAGTGCGGGTGCCCGCTGCTTCCCCGAGGGCAGCCCTGCCCGGCGGGTGCTCCTTGCAGGCAGGAACAGCGTGTGCAGGCTGAGCCGTTCCTGCGATGGGCTTTAACCCCTCAACGCAGCATCACACCGACTCCCTTCCCCTTGCACGCTGTTCTCTCGCTGAGTTAAGACTTTGTCTCCCTGTTGCAGTCCGACCGTGTCCCATGCCTCCGGGGGTTCGCAACGGAAATCACAATGGCCAGGGAAAAGCATTTTTTACCGTGGGAACGTCTGTAACATACACCTGTGATCCCGGCTACTACCTGGTTGGAAATGCCGTTGTGTTTTGCAGAGCATCAGGGAACTGGAGCCAGCCCGGCCCTCGCTGTGAAGGTGCGTCTGTGGTCTGTCCCTTCGGGTGAGAAGCTCATAGTGTGGCTCTGAGCACAGGGGAGACCCTGACCATTGCAACCAGATCCTCAGAGAAGGTTAATCCCATGTAAAGTGTTGCATGGTATAAATTAATTTCAAGCCCTTCTATTGTGACGGTGGGGCTGGGGAGGTTTATGTAGATGTCACGTAGGTTTTGTTGTTGCAATATTAACAGCCTGTGAGTTTTTTGGTTTGTTTTGTTCTGACTCCTTTTGCACATCACTTCTGTTCATCATCACTTCCAGCGACCATCTGCATAAATCCACATATAGAGAATGGAAAGCAAGTTGATGGTCAAGGACTTATCTTCGCGCCTGGGCAAATGGTGACATTTCAGTGTCACGATGGTTACAGCCTGCAAGGCAGTGCTAGAATCTTCTGCCAGGATGATGGCAGCTGGCACCCTTCTGTTCCCGTCTGCAGTAGACTGTACCATTACCAGGAGTTCTCAAACAGGCCTGAACTTCCAGGTAAATAGTGACATAGCTGCCTTGGGGTACACTACTATTTTATGTCCCCTAACCCCATTAAAAAAATGTGGTTAAACCCTGTGGTGGAAGATTTAAGTATATCCTGGGAATAAGAACCTGATCCTCTGGAATCCTTTGGGAAAATATGTTGTATTTGTTTAATAATGGCTATATTAATCAAAATAAACAATTTTGCAAGGCAAACCAAACACCTTTCTCATAACAGTGTTCTTTCCGTGCTTGCGCCCGGCATGCCTGTCCTGCCTGATTCTCACATCTGTTTTCTTTCTCAATAGGTGGTTGTGGTGCTCCTACAAGGTTACACTTTGCTGAGCTAAATGAGGAGCATAAAAATGAGATTGATTTTTCTGTTGGGAAGACTGTGCAATACACTTGCCGACCTGGATATGCTAAACACCCAGGAATGTCACCTACTATTACATGCCTTGAGAGCGGAGTGTGGTCAGAAGCACTAGAGTTCTGTAAAAGTGAATAGCTCCTTGATTTGGTGTCTGTTATTCAAGAAGGAATAGGTGCTAGGTTCTGTCCATGCTGCAAAAACCTGAACCTTATTCTGGTGTTCAAATAGTATGTGACTAGTAAAGCCATGTAACTTTATGCTATTCAAAACCCATTTTGGGGGTAACTGGAAATGTGGACAGATTACTGGACTAACAGTCAGATCTGTTGTACTGTGGTATAGACAGAGATAAGCCTAAAATGAGGTTTTTTTCTCCCCCAGGGAAACAATGCAGTCATCCCGGTGAACCTGTGAATGGGAAAATAATTTCCCTAACAGATCGCCTGTTTGGGTCAACAGTGGTCTACAGCTGTGAAGAAGGGTAAGTCCTGGTTTTGGCAACTGCTTAAAACAGCAAGGAGAGATGTATTAGGTAAGTCTCCCTTTTTTCCTCCTATTCATTCATTCCCAATAAATGGATTATATACAGAAGCCACTCTATAGAGTCCTGCACCTATATGAACACATAAGGTGTTCCCTATCTTATGTGTATACGTATATACTGTGAAATTGGTAAGGTGGTGCTGAGCGAGGAAGGAAACTTCTTCAGGGCCAGAGCTTTGCTGACAGCGGGGCTGATCACGCCTTCCGGGGTGGCGAGGAGGAGGTAGTAACTTACACTGAAATGACTTGGGATGAATGTTCAATCCTTTTAACACCAGGCACAGGTTAATTGGACAATCCAGGAGACGGTGTGAGATTGCTGGTGGACGTGTTGCATGGAGTGGCGACATTCCCACTTGTCAGCGTAAGTAGCTTACAGCTCCGGGGGGGTTTGCATGGATCCGGTAAATATTTTCCAGCAGAGACTGCCAAATCTTTCCAATCAAAGCTTTCACAGGGAATTTCTCTGCTCTGTGGGCATGAAAAATATCAGAAGGTTTTGATGTCGAAAGAAAATGTTCTGGGAAAAGGTACAAGATCTCAAAGCTTAATGGATTATAGAAAGCAATGGCTCAGCTGGAGCTTTTTCAGCAGTGCTTGGGTATCCTGTCTCTGACTAACATCACAAGCCCATTACAAGAGAGGAAGGGAAAATATTATCTTCAGCTTAAGGGTTGTTATTGTTAGACACAGAGAGACCAAAGCACAACCCTCAGAAGAGGCAGAGCGCTGTGGGAGGGCCAGAAGTGGAATCCCAAAGTCCCAAACCGCGGGCTCTCTCTTTCACTATGAGCATGGATAACTGATGTGTACCCAAAGAGCTGCCGTGCCGCACCTCAGCAATTACACCTGAGTGTTTCTCTGCTGATTAACTACTGTTGCTGATTAGGTGACAGTTTCATACAAGTAAGAAACATTTACTGGCACGTTCTGGTATTTTAAAGCATTTTACAGGTTCTCCAGGTACATATTAACCTAAGGTGACATAGGTTAATTTCAAATTTCTGCCTGTGCGTGCCTTTGCACTGTGTGCAGCTGAAAAATCAGGATTTTACACAGGCGATACAAAAGAAATACTTGCTTTTTTATTTCTTAAACAGTAGAAAAGATAAAGCAGGTAGGTGTTTCCTCCATAGAGGTTTGTCTTACTGGTCTGCTTTCTGTCATAGAAATAGCTGACCAGGGAGATGGGATCCAGTTGCCTACAAGGCCTCAACTAGAAGGTCACTTCATTGCAGTTACTCCATCTCTAGGACAAGTGTTTATGCCCCACAGACTGAGGGATTTAAAGTACTTTGGTGCTGCTGTTGAATTTAGAAGCCTTGTTCTGCACCTCTGCAGGTATCCCTTGTGAGCCGCCTCCGGACATTCCCAATGGGAAGCACACGGGCAGGCTGCTGGATGAATTCCACTTCGGCACATCTGTAACATACACCTGCAACCCCGGGTACCCACTCCACGGAGAGCCCTCCATCTACTGCACCACCCAGGATGGGAAAAACGGCGTGTGGAGCGGGCCACCCCCGCAGTGCGGAGGTAGGGTTGTGCGTGCACATCCTAATACTCGGGTGCAATCCTCCCTGCCCTACTGCTTCATATTCGGAAAGCCTAGGAAACCTCCAGACAATTGCACTTCTTGCCCGAGTGCCTGCTAGGGCAGGATTTGCACGGGCTGATTTGCAGCTGTGGCCAGGCAGAGGGGAGGAGGCTGGAGGACCACCCCACTGCCTCCAGCATCCCCAGCCTCACCTTTCGGTTTGGGTCTCTCCCTCAATGTTTGCCATCTCTGGATGCAGGCAGTACATCATCTATGAGAAAATTATTTTCAGACTTGTGTCTTAAAAGGGATTGCAACTCTTAAGTGGCTTTGCAGCTGCACAGCTCTGCACACTGCGTGTTTTGAGGACCCGCACTTCTTTTCCAGAGGCAAGATGTCCTGTCCCGCAGGTCAAGAATGGGAGAATAGTGTCTCCTAGGACTGCCTACACACACAAGGATACCATTGCCTTTGAGTGTGAGCCAGGCTATGTTCTACACGGCCAGAGTGTGGTACAGTGCCAACTAAATAACACCTGGGAGCCACCCGTGCCAGTGTGCGAGCAGGGTAAGTGTTCCAACAGCGCTCTGAATGTTAACCTTTCTCCTGCTCTCCCAGATCTGCTTTTTCTTGACTCCTTTAACAACTGGGTTGGCTTATCTTTCTTGGTAGCTGGCTGCAATGCACCTACCAGACTGGCGTTTGCTGAGCTGAAGGAGCCGTACAGCAACCAGACCATCTTTCCCGTGGGGAGGAAGGTGGAATACGTGTGCCGGCCTGGGTACACCTGGCACCCGGGCATGCCGCCAGCCATCACATGCCTCAGGAATCGGACATGGTCTGCAGCGCTGGAGTTCTGTAAAAGTACGTCCTGCAAGTGCTGAAAAACCTGAAGTGTCAGGCTTGGCTGGATTTTCACATTTTTCTGGCATTATGGGTTTCTTTACTTTATGTGGTCCGCTCTCTGTGTCGGCATCCCTGGGTGGGATGTGAGTGAGCAGCTGAGGGCTAATGGTGGCTGATGTTCCCTTCCAGGGAAACAATGTGCTAACCTAGGGGATCCGGAGAATGGCAGAGCTGTTGTCCTGACGGACCTCCTCTTCGGGTCCAAAGTGAATTACACCTGTGACGAAGGGTGAGTCTTGTGACTAGCTGAATTCAGCTGCCAAGTGAGAGTAAAGCAGATTTTTAGCTTTACATGACGGAACGTAGTTCCCAAGTCAGAAGTCTTGGCTGCCACTTACAAGGATTGTAAAGAAATCTCAAGTCTCCTAATGTAAATTAATAAATTCTTCTGTGTGACTCCAGGTACAAGTTGGTTGGAGGCTCTCAGAGAACATGCGAGGTCTCTGGCACACGTGTCTCGTGGAGTGGAGATGCTCCTGTCTGCCAGCGTAAGTAGGCCACAACAAAAGGCCTTTGGAGATGGCTTGCAAGAGACAGTGGCACATCTTTCAAGACAAAGATTTTATTGCAAAAGATTTCTCAAGTCACTGTATGTGTCAAATCTTTAATTTTTCTTTTCATTTTGTTCTGGTTTGGATGTTTCTGAAAATGTTTCCAAAGGTCTTTCATTTATCCTGGTCCAAACTGGGAAAACCATTAATATTTTAAACTCCCTGTTACTGGGGTAAGTATTTCTCACTGGTCATGTGTAGGAATGGCGTGGCCAGTCTCTCTCTGCATGTGTCACCAATGGTTATGGAAAGGGAGGTAAGAATTGTCCCACCAGCTCCAGACATGGGCAGCAAGTAAGTGACTCACAGGAGGGCGCACGTTTTCCTTCCCACATGTGATTTTTTCCATACAAGGTTTGTCTCTGGATAATTTGGGTCATTGTATTCAGAGAGCATCACTGCTGAGACGGGTTCATCCCCATCGGTTCTCTTCCTGGGAAGCGTGTGTGTCCTGCAGACCCCAGGTGCTGCTGCAGCACTGATGCTAAAAGCCACCTTGTACGCGCCCACAGGTATCACCTGCGATCCGCCTCCGGACATCCCCCACGGGAGACACAGTGGGCACTTGACAGGCACCTTCTCCTACGCGGACGTGGTCATCTACACCTGCAACTCCGGCCACCTGCTGGCTGGAGAGCCCTCCATCTTCTGCACCATGGTGGACGGGGAGCACGGCGTGTGGAGCGGGCCGCCGCCGCGGTGCGGAGGTAGGGCTCTGCGGTGCACGGGCGTCCGTCCCCGCTGGCAAGAGTTGGTTGTGAGTGGCAGAAGGAATGACCGTGGCTGCGGTGGGGGCTGCACCCACTGATAGGAAGACAGCTAACATGACAGATATTTATTGAGAGGAGTTAATGGAATTAATTGTCTTCCTCCTTTGGTTTTTGAAAGTTGGATTTTTAATTTTTTTTTCTTGCCTTGTCCATATTTCTTACCTGCCTTTCCTTCTCCTTCACAGAGGTGAAGTGTCCTCCCCCTCCAGGCATCGCCAACGGGAATCACAGCGGCCAGTCCTTGGACACCCACCTTCCAGGTTCGACTGTGCAGTACACCTGCAGGGATGGCTACTCCCTCATCGGGAACGCCTCCATCAGCTGTACCGCCAGGGGAACATGGAGCCGGCCCCGGCCCCGATGTGAAGGTGTGTGTGTGTGTGTTGGCTTCTTTTACCTTTCCCCGGGTCCTTTCTTCCTTCTTGGCTCTTGGTCTAATCGCTGCAGACCAAATCTCCAGTGAGAGGCAGAGGCCAAAGATCCCACAGGCAGGAGGAGCCCCACCTGCCTCTGTGGATTTCTCTTTCTGCCCCCCAGTAAGGACAGACTACAAGTGCAGTTGAATAATGATATTTTGTGTAAGGATAAGAGTCAATGATGTTGACACGCCCATGATAGCGATGGCAAGGATCGGCAGCAGGCACTGCCCCTGGTCAGTGCCCCTCCGCACCCAGGATGGGCTTCGCGTCCCCAGCGGTGCCTTGTGCTCTTCACTTCCAGCAACCGGCTGCAAAAGACCAGAGATCGCAAACGGAAGAACGACTGGGCTGGAGACCATGTACAGACTCGCAGACATCATTGTCTTCGAATGCGATTTTGGTTACGCCTTGAAGGGCTCTCAAGAGTCTCGGTGCCAGTTTGGGGGCACATGGGACCCTCCTGTGCCCATCTGCGAAAAGAGTAAGTGTAAATGAGGCGGTGGGTGGCAGCCGATTTCTTCTGAACCACTGTGTGAGTGCACCTGGCAGGGTGCAACTGCCTCACCTTGGAGGTAAAGGGGCCACTCTCCAGGACTGGAAAGGAAAAACATGCAAATACCTGTCCACCCATCTTCATAACACCCATTCAGACTGTTGTTACGTAGGGCTTTCATCTCCTTAAATGAATCCACAAATGGAGAGAGAGCCAGGCTAGTGTCTGATCTTGTTCACAACCACAGAAAGGCCCGAGCAAGCTGGT
>NW_008794598.1:2267669-2277634 GCF_000699145.1 Aptenodytes forsteri | reverse complement strand
ACGTGGTCATCTACACCTGCAACTCCGGCCACCTGCTGGCTGGAGAGCCCTCCATCTTCTGCACCATGGTGGACGGGGAGCACGGCGTGTGGAGCGGGCCGCCGCCGCGGTGCGGAGGTAGGGCTCTGCGGTGCACGGGCGTCCGTCCCCGCCGGCGAGGCTGCGGGCAGGGCAGGGCACACACAGGGACACGCGGTGGAGCAGTGGCTGTTCACAAGACAGGAGGGGCCGGGGAGGATGTGGGGCCGGGATGTGTTAGTGCCCACATCGCCCCTGCTTCACTGAGAGCCCTTTGGCACTCACCGGGGATGAGTGCACAGAAATACCTGCTAAGTAGTCCAGAGGGGTGAAGTATCTGGATGGACTCGGGCAACGAGCAGCAGCCAAGAGATACCTGTCTGAGACACCCTGTCTCTTACAGGCTGGCAGCTCAGCTGCAATGTTCCTGTGCACCAACTCACTCGTTTTTCCATATTCCTCCTTTTTCTCACTACTGTCATGAATGTGGATTGGCCCTCTTCCCCCAGTGTCGCAGTGCGCTCACCCTCCAGCCATTGCCAATAGAAATGGTTAATTCTGGTGTCTTTGCGCATGCATCCTTCGTGCACGTTACCCTGTCCATGCCCTTTTTTCGTTTTGTTTTGTCCTCTCTCTTTAGTGCTGCAATGTCCTTCACCTCCAAATATTGACAAAGGAAAGCACAACAGCCAGGACTTGGAAGTTTTCACTACTGGGATGGTCGTAAATTACAGCTGTGACCCTGGCTACAGCCTCCTGGGAGAGGCATCAATTTACTGCACTGACTCTGGAAACTGGAGCTTCCCTCTTCCTCAGTGTGCAGGTACACAATGGTTCCGAGATAATGGCTGGAGTTATGGATAGTCTGGGAATTTCTGCCTTCAAAAGCCTGTAGGACTGATCCTTTCCCTCACTCTTCCCAAAATGTTGAATCCTTCAGTCCTTCCCTTTTGTTGTCAGTTTTGCTCGTAAACTTTTATCTATGCATACTCAATATACATTTTAAAACAACTTCGTGTAGTTGATATCCCTATTTTTCCCTGTGTTTTCTTTCCTATAGGTGGCTGTGGAGCACCTCCAAACTTAACCTTTGCTGAGCTAACTGAGGAATACAAAAATCTGATGGAGTTTTCTGTTGGGGACACCGTGCAATACAGCTGCCAGCCGGGATACATGAGACACCCTGGATTACCCCCGACTCTGACATGCCTCAAAAACCACACGTGGTCTGAAGCGCTAGCGTTCTGTAAAAGTGAATAGCTCAATCAGTTTGGTGTTGGTTGTTGAAAATTGTCTAAGCTACATTTGTGGGTTTCTTAAAGCAATTCTTTAAAAAATGATTTATACATGGCTTCACTAGTCACATAGTTTGGGCAGCTATTGGCCTTTTAAAAATCACGTCTTTATTGGTGTCTGAATGTGGACAGATCCTTAAGATACCTTCTCATAGTGCATTACAAAACTGCAAGAGAGGAGTTTAAACTCAGCCTTGTTCTTTCCCAGGGAAGCAATGTAAATACCCAGAAACACCAAAGAATGGCAGAGTTGTTGTTCTGACAGATCTCCTTTTTGGGTCAACCGTGAGCTACACGTGTGAAGAAGGGTGAGTCCCACGCTGCCTTTGCTGACTCCATTTCTGAGCTCGGTGTTGGGCAACTTACGGTAAAGGCTCAGAGCCCACTCCTCTGCGCTGGGCGTTCTCCCGCAGCAAGCCAGAATTTGTATTTTGGTTCCAGTTATGCCATAGTTGCCTGCTCAGGAAAGGGAGAAGTGTCTCTCATTTTCTCCTGCCTGCGCTCAACAGATTACTCTGCAAACTTCAGTTTCAGTCTACCTTCTCAGATGGCCACCCAGCAGGAGCTGAGAGTGCAAGCAAGCACGTGCTACAAGGAGGCTCCAGCGGTTTGGAAATCACTTGGGTCTGAGTCCTGATTTAGCACCTGACCAATCTAACCCGGAGTAATTTGGGATCATTGCTGTTCCTCTTGGATCTAGGAAGAAGGAACTTGGTGTCCTTCATTCCCATGTGTCAAACCAACAGAAACACCTCGGTGACCAGCCAGAAACAGGAGGCTGCAGAAGGAAACCTCTGGGGGTAGTGTCAGATTGGGAGTGCAAAATCCAGGCTGAATGACTTGATATCAACTGATATTTCTTTCTCTGTAACTCCAGGCACCGACTGGTTGGAGTATCTCATAGGCGATGTGAGACTTTTGGACCAGATGTCGCATGGAGTGGTGTTCTTCCCATTTGTCAGAGTAAGTAGGTCACCACTAGATCTGGCCCAGAATTGCCAAATTAAGTCCTTAAAATTAAAAAGTGGCATTTCCTTAAAATAAATAGAGCCTTGAGGAATAAGGCTTTTTAAGTGTAATATTCCTCTAGGATTGTTTTGTTTCATTTGCTTGTTTGGTTTCTTCTAAAAATCTTCCAGATGCTAGCTTTTGATCTTTCAGAGTTATGTAGAATGAAGAGCTGTGAGATGCCTGCAGGGATTTGTCCCTTATGTTTCACAAACATAAGTAATAAATTAAGGAAGAAATGTGTCTTGCAGTAGAAGAGCAGGATATTGAGTAAAATTGAACTAGGATCTTCCAAATACTGTACTGTTATCCAAACCACAAGGCTGTTTTGCGGGGGCTGATCATTGCAATTAGTCTTTCCTTCAGATGGAATTGCTTTGGAAGGCATGAGCTTGGTACAGTAAAGCAGTCATGAGGATGACTAATGGTGCTTATGGATTTCTACACCATTTAATATATTTATGGGAATGTATTTGCATTATTCTGCTTATAGGCACAAAACTATGTTTACATATACAATCATGTGGTAAACCTAGGAACTAAAAAGCCCTCAATTCTTGAAATTATTCTTCTGTGACTCTCCAAGCACTACCTGTGGAACTCCTCTGAGCAGTGGCACATTAAGGATGGACTTTATATATGCATTAATTACAGCATACATATGGCTCCCTCTTTGAGATAATACATTTATTTTTCAGAGGTGGTATGTCCAGTCCCACAGATCCAGAATGGGAGAGTATCTGTTCTTAAATATCGCTACACATACAAAGACACCGTTAGCTTTAAGTGCCGTAAAGGTTTCACCTTGCGAGGCCATGGCACAGCCCAGTGCCAAGCTGATAAAACATGGGATCCACCCGTGCCAGTCTGCAAGCAGGGTAAGTGTCAGCACTCTGACTTGTTAGCATTGCAGATTCCTCCCCGACTGCTCCTACCCACTCACTGAAGCCAAAGTTGGCTTTATTTTTCTTGTTTGCCACAACTACTTTAAGGAGAAAGCAGAAATTGTTCCTTTTATTTATGCCTCTCTTCTCACACAGGAGATAAGCCAGGTTTTGGCTAATGCTGTAAGTATAAGCATGATTTGCACTTTTCTCACCCTGCTTGTTGCAATCCGTAATCCGTGTTCTCTTCATTTCCTAAAAGTGAGAAATTTGGTAGCTTCATGGTGGGACACTATCAGAGAGGAGTGAAATTTTTGCTGGAAATATAAAGGCAGGATGATGGAAAATGAAGGTAAATTTGTGCATTGTATTTGATCGACCAAGTTTGTCTTTTAAACTCTTAATGTTGCATCTAGATGGAGTGGCAGAACACTATCATCATCCTGATACCAAAACGAAGCCAGGTAGGTCTATTATAAGAAGAGGCAAGATTTACTAAACACTAGCTCCTCCTCCCAACCTGTCCTGCTTTTTGCAGTGAAGAGGGTTAATTGCACTTTTTTACTCTCTTGTTATCACTTCTTTCACAACTGAATGTCACCTTCTCACCTTCTCCCTCTCCTCTTTCAGTAGTGAAGTGTCTGCCTCCTCCAATGGTTGGACGGGGCTCTGAGGAACCTGATCTAGTTGAAGATGTCCCTGCCCAGGGCAGGGGGGTTGGACTAGATGGCCTTTAGAGGTCCCTTCCAACCCAAACTATTCTATGATTCTATGATTCCAAGCATTACTAATGGGGAACACAGCAGTCATTTCTCAGACACTTTTGATGTAGGAGCACTTGTGCACTACCGCTGCAAACATGGCTTCTCCTTCATTGGCAATAAGTGTGTTCGTTGTACAACATACGGAGTCTGGAGCCACCCCCTTCCTTGGTGCGAAGGTGTGTTTGTGCTCTTTCCACCGAATCTTCTCAACTTTCTAAATGCGTTAAACGTGTTGTGATATTTGGCTAAGGACTTGCTGAAACGAGCTCTTGCTTCAACAAACTCCACCACTAAAGAAAGAATGAGGTCTCTGTGGCCAAGAATGAGGTCTCTGTGGTCTCTATCCCACACAAGTTTCACGGTCTAACGGGTTCTTCATACCCTTACTGCCCACAGTTGGCTGTGTGAGCCCAGGGGTTGGGAATGGAAAAGCAATCAGATTGGAGTCCCTCTATAGGCCTGGAGACATCATTACCGTTGAAGGCAACACTGCTAATGTCCCAAAAGACCTCCACAAGTCCCAGTGCCAGGCTAGGCGGCACACGGGATCCTCCACTCCCTGTCTGTGAAAGAGGAAAGCATGTGTTATCTGTCCTTGGATGGCTATCCTTTTGGACCTTACCACTCTTGGTGGTGTGTTGTAACATGTTTAGGAGGCAAGAGGAATCTGGAGTCTAGCGTTCAGATCTGAAGATCCATCTGTGCTAATTTTTCCCATTCTTATTGCTGCAGTATCCGGTGCCTCAGTTTCTCAGTATGAATGCCTTAAAAATGAGCTTAGGCCAGCTTTGCCAGCCACAAGGAACCTGTATGGATGTTCTAATAAGGTGGTCTTACAAGTGTGGAATTCCCATTACATATATGAACTAATCACTCTTCTTATCTGATATACCAGGAAAGATGATGCTGGGCAATGTTCCTTTGTGTAAGAAGAAATGTGTGTGTTGCCATATGCTTTATAGATGATTTGGGGTGAAGTGAGCCAGAGGGCTGGGCAGGGCTGGCTCTGTGTGTTGGATTCAATGCTGTGGGAGTGAGCGTACAGCCGTCCACAGGTGCTCAAAAGTTTCCCCTCTTGCCTGTATGAGCTCTGTTTTGATCTGCACTTCTCTCTTTTTAGTGCTGCGCTGTTCCAAGCCTGCAGATATTGCCCATGGGTCTTTCAGTGGCCCGGCAAAAGCATTTTTCACTCCTGGAACATCTGTAAGATACACCTGTGAGCCCGGCTTCTCTCTCATTGGGACAGCATCCATTCATTGCACAGAGTCTGGAGGCTGGAGCCATCCTTCTCCAGTCTGTCAAGGTGTGTTTTTGTTGCAGAGACCTAAGAAGAAAGGACGTTTAACATGACCTGCCTTAGGGAAAGGTTTGTATAAGGACTGAGTCCTTTACTACAGAATGAGTGATAAGAACAAGATCAAGTTTATACCCATTTCCAAAGCCTGATGGAGTTACAGGGTTACAAAATCAGTTATTTAGCCTAGGTGAAGAAATTCAAAGGGAACAATCAAGGCTGCAAAGGTACGATGCCTTAGCTACTCTCTGGCAGTCCACCAGGATCCTCATGTCAACACTGTCATTTGTCTCTCCCTGACTTTCCAGCTGTGAAGTGTCTCCATCCTCCAAACATCACCAACGGGAAGCTCAAAGGCAACATCTCTGACACTTTTTCCTATGGAGCATCTGTATCCTACAGCTGTAATCCTGGTTATTCACTCGTTGGGAACGCTTTCATCAACTGCACGGTGTCAGGAACCTGGAGCCAGCCGCCTCCTCAGTGCAAAGGTGTGTTTGTGCTTGGTTTGCTTATGTTGTTTGGAATTCATGATGGCAGACATCTCCCAGAAATGGGCTGAGGAGACATGCAGCCATGCTGATATGCATGTTTTACTTTGGGAAAAAATTAAATCATCAGAGAGATACATGGGCCAAAACCTAAGCAGTAAAATCTTTTGCAGCTAACGCTGAATTCCATCCCCTTATTTTGCTTGAGAACCACTTTCATATCATAGCTAGGCAGTGTTGATCTGTTAATTATGAATTTATCTACTCTTTATTATCCCTGGGAAGAGTATGATTTTGTTGTAAAGTAGTAGGATGGGAACCTCATGCTAGTAGCCAAAGGATATGAGTACAATAGAGGCAATTTTGGAAGACAATTTTAACTCTTGCGTGTTTTCCATGTCTGCTCTTGTTGCTACGAATGAGTTCTATACCAACTTTCCTCTGTTAAAAGCTTTTTACTTTTAGTAGAAGAGTAGAAACTTTTTCCCTTCCCTTTCCTTCCCTTTTTGTGTCTCTCACTCCCCAGTTATCACTAACAGGAAACAAAGGAAATTATTATATCAGAGAATTTGTCTCTGATGGGTGATTTGTAGCTCACAGGTGAGCCTGACTATTCCCTTCTCGGAAAATGCCTCTATATGCCAATGTGACTTGGCACTTCTGTGTAGCTCACTGTGAAGGTCAGTCATCGGGCAAGCTTGACTAAAGGCAATTTCATCAGCGTCACAAGATTCCTGGTGTGGGTGTTCCTGCGTGGAAAGCTGGACATTCACTGGAATAAATTCGTTACTCACACAGTGTGCTTCCTTGGTGGAATTGCACCCACCTCAGTGACTCAAGAGTTGAACCGCGCTTGGATAACAATGAGAGGAAATAACGTACCAAATGCTTATGTAAATAAGTCAGAGGCTCTTTAAAGGAAGCAGTCTCACAGAAAAATTCTCCCTGCCATTCCACATTCTTGTGATTTTGAAGTGTCCTTAGTAACTATTACGTGTGAAAGTAAAAATAAATATAAAAAAAAAAGACGTGAAACAAAGGTTAAAAGTTACATGTTGATGTTACCCCTTTGGTCTCCGCTGAGAACCTTCTCCTCCAGAATTCTTGGGCTTGGACTGTCAAAGGTGATTAGACACTTAAATTGAAGCAACTAATTCACTTAATTGAAATCAGTGGTATAAATAGCTTAGATGGCTGGTTAGTTATTGATAAATATGATGGCTGGTGACATCTTTTAAGGATAAGGGACTTCTACAGACTAGAAGTGGGTTATAGGCAGTTGGGTCTAAAGCTCCCACAGAATTCTTCCCTGCTACACCTTTCCTCTCCAAATGTTTTGGTAGCCCAGTATCAGAAAAATCTCTTTCTCTGGCAGGCTTCTCCCAAGGTACCCCTACTACACACCACTTCCCACGTGCAGTATCAGTGTGGAGTAGCTGATCTGTACAAATATTCACATATGGGAGTGAGACACTTACCCTCTTCTGCAGCCACAAAGAAAGGCATTACCCTGTGGAATAAGAATTAATTCCTGGTTACATTCAGAAAGAATTCAAGAACAATGTCTTAAATAACCCACAGTGGTATTTCTTGTATTTTATATTCCTTCTCATTAAATGTCCTTTTTTTGTTACTTCTAATTTCAGAGATCAGATGTGTATTCCCAGAAGTTCAAGGTGTTAAGAAAGCCATAAAAGGAAATACTTATCGCTCTGGGACTAACATCACTCTTGAATGTGATGATGGTTACACGTTGGAAGGCATCAGTCAGATTCAGTGCCAAGAGGACTTCAGCTGGGACCCTCCTGTACCAGCCTGTAAACTGAGTGAGTGAAATGGAAATGAAGCAAAGATCAAACAGAAACATGCAAATGCATTTTAAACATGCAAATGTCTTTCTGTATCAAAAAAAAAGTATATAACGGTGTGGTTTTTAAGAAATCCTGTATTACAGCCCTTAGCAGTAAAAGCTTTATTGATCAAGTGATTAACTACAGTTGAGAAACACCGTATTTTGTTAGAATAGTTTGCTGATTTTTCTTTTTCTCTTCCCTTCAGCATCACGCAAGTCTGGTTCAGTAGGCCTAGGTAAGCAGCTCAAGAGATATTTTTGTGGCCAGATCTTTAACTTCATGCAGTGGCCCCAGTGGCACTGTTTCCCTCTGCTTACTCTGAAGATGTGCCTCGTTATGTCTTTTGTGCTGATACGCTTTAAAACATACAGTGAGAATAATATGTGCTCTTCAATCTCAGGAGTTGCAGCTGCAGGAGTCCTGCTTCTCCTGGGGGCAGGTATCGTCTGGAAAATTATTTCTAAGCAGAAGGAAGGGTAAGGCAGTCTTCTGGATGTTCATTCATGTCCTTTGTTGCCAAGTCCCAAGTTTTAGACACTTTATACACTTGAAATATTTGCCTGAGTGTGCCTGAGTCTTGTAATTTTCGATCTTCAGCTCATGCTTGCAAACTATACAAGGCACAGCAACCTGGAATCGATGGTGTGGTTATGTTGTGTTATTTCAAGACTCTCTTCCTAAAAGGAAACCAACCTGAGTGTTCTTTTACAAACCAATACAGTTCACTATTTTCTTCTTTTTCACTTAGCTATTATCACACATATGAAAACTACAATTGCCAAACCCCTCTGAAGCAAATAACTGAACAGAAGTGTTCATGTCTTCCATAGAAGGTATGGATTTATATTCCTCAACATAAAATATCAGTTATAGCTGCAAACTTGAGTTGTTCCAATATAGTCATTCAAGTAGAAAACTCTTTCCCCTCAATCTTCTGGTAAGATACTTTCTTTTGCTGAATAAAAGAGACTGTTTTAAACATACTGGTTTTTTGTAAATATCCTATTTTTCTTTCTGACACCACCCTCAGTGTATGTGTTTCCTTTTCCATAATCTGAATAGATGACATTCATGGGTCAGACTTTCAGGCTATGCCTTGCTTCTGACATAAACTTGCTTTTGTTTGTAAGGATTACCCATAATTTTAGAGAGCTTGCTCTCTAAAAAACTACCTTAACAGCACTAGCATAAGAAAAGGACACAGAACTGGGCCTTTTGGGTTTTCTGCTTGCTTTTACACTTACTGCAATGCCATGTTTACTTGCAGGTGAATCTACTTTCTATGCTGAATCTCTTGCAGGTAACAATGAATTTTCACTGTTAGCAGTGAACATAATCAGCTTTGACTACAAAATGGCACCTGTAAACATTAGCTCTTTTTTTTTTTAAAAGGCTATTTTGAGATAATTCCCCCTTTGAAACAATGCATTTCCCAGAAATTGTCTCCTCCCTCCCCGAGTGACAATGTAATCTCTAGGCATCAGTGTGAAAGCACGAAAAGCCTGATTTTAACACCAGCATGTCGTCTTTTTCCTAGGCTGGGCATCCGTGCTGCTGCTAACCAGGCATTGGACTCGTTCTCTGTACAGAGAGCGGCTGCAGGTGGCATGGAAGCGTTGCTCATCTTGAGGCTGAAATTCTGTGGCAAAAAAAGGCACTTTACCGTAGAATCAGTTAATGCTCCTTCTGCTCCCATTAATTACTGTAAGGCCCTAACAAAGGTCAAACTGCACACAGTACAGATGCTGTTTCAGAGGGACTTGTGTGTCCTGCTGCCATCTGATGAAGAACATTTCTCTATTTGCAAACCCTGCGATAAGCAAGATCCACAAAAGCATTCCTGCGTGTGCGTGGAAGTCACAGTTTGTTAAACCAAAGGTTGTCTTGACTGCAGCTGCACTCAGTCTACAGCAGCAGTAGACGCTGCTCTGTATTTTCTTCCAGGAACGCTTATTTGCGGTGTTCCTCTACAAATGCTTAACCTAATAAAAGCTGAACGTAGGACAATAACTGCTTTAGGTTTTGTCTCTCCTTTTGCGTCCATCTGGAGTTTCAAACCTTGTGTTTTGGGGTTTTTTTTACTACTGCTCTGCAACACGCACGCTCTGCCTTTCAAAGGAGCAGCAGCCCTGGGCAGGGCTGTTCGCCCTGGGCTGGCACACAGGCGCCTTTATTCTTAATTACCCTTTGTTGGCGTTCGAAGCGCAGGAGCTGCGCAACTGAACACGCTTTGAAGCTTTCCCTCTGTGCCGGAGACGTGGGCGGCTCTCCGGGGACCGTGCCCACGAACGAGCTCGGTCTCCTCGGGCCGGGGCCTCTCCCCACACCCGGTTTCCTCGGGCCGGGGAGGGGAAAGCC
>NW_008794598.1:2224033-2267192 GCF_000699145.1 Aptenodytes forsteri | reverse complement strand
CCTCCCGGGGCCTGCTGGGCCGCTCGGGGAGGCGGCGGCGAGGGGGAAGGAAACGGCTTTAGGTGGTGGCGGAAACGGCGAGCTTTCCGGGCGGCTTCGGTGGGGTTTGGGGCGAAAATGTGAAAGAAAGATTGTGTTGCAAAAATAGGCGTGCTGGCTTTGGTGCTAGTGGATGCTGGTTCTGAGCCTGGGTTTGAGGTTTAAATTTCTTCTATGGTTTGGTAAATCTCTAAACAATAATATAAACAGGTTGGAAAGGAAATTAATAGGTATCGTGAAAGAGGTGATGGTCTCTGTCGCGTGTGAGTCTTGCAAAGACTGGGCAGATCTGACATTTGTGTCTGGGTTGCAAGGTCTTGAACGTGTTTTTCTGAGTCCTCTAGCATGGAGGAGTTTTACGTCTTCAGCATTGACCGCACCTCAAAACGTCCCTGGGTCTGTAGGTCTCTGTTGGATTGTGTAGCTGGTTTTAAACTCCACTTTATGATCTGCCTGGCCTTTTGCCTTAGGAAAGGAAATTAATATGCGAATATGGTTGGTTGGTTTGTTATTCCTGCAGCAAGCTAAATAGGCATTTTACTGCAGATGGGTATACAGTGAATTAAGTCATGTATTTAACTATAAGAATAAGACAAACGGACAAAAAATATGAACTGGAAGGAAATGCGTTGTCTGGCTGGAATGCTAAAGAAGAAATTGAGAAAACAAATGAATAAGTAACCTGTACTAGTGTAGAGTTGGACATTGGATGCAATTAAAATATAAATTAAAAAATTGAAACTTAGTTAAATATGCAGATAGCTCTGGCTCTTAAGAATGTCACCTCTTTGATTTACCGCTGAGTCCTTAAAACCTACTGAATTAGGCTGGCTTCTATACCGTTATGCCTCAACTTGTATCTCTTCTTGTTGACAAGATTGTCTATTGCTTTTTCCTGCATCTTACTCCGACAGGCGTGTGTATGCCTCCAGATAGGCTGCAGTATGCAGAGCTCAAGGAGAGTTTCAGCAAAATGGAAAGCTTTCCTGTTGGAACCACGGTGTCGTATGTCTGCCGGCCAGGGTATATAGGAATCCCCGGAAAATCATTAACTCGTACATGTGGTGAAGACTTACAGTGGTCACTCACAGAGCAGTTCTGTACAGGTAATGTGTGCGTGAGCTCTTTTGCTTTTTCCCTTTGGTATTTAACAATTTTAGTTGTTTTTCAAGTGAGAATTAGTATTCTGTAATATTTGAAACGAAGCTTGAAAAACGCTGATGACGGTAAGAGCAGTATATGCCAAAGACTTAGTCTTTGTATATAACTATAAAGATGTAGATTTTAATTTTTTTTCTTTCCCACTCCCCCTAGAGAGAAAATGTAGCCATCCAGGAGAATTAGAACATGGTTTTGTTAACGTGGCAGATCTTACATTCGGTTCAAAAGCTACTTTTTCTTGTGAAGGAGGGTAAGTATTTGGTGAAGTTAATGAATCCTTTTTCTTTTTTTTCTGTTTAGACCAGATTTGAACCAAACTCAAATTTTCTTATGCAGGTTCCATTCCAGTCCTGGCTTGAAATGTCTCCTGAATTCTACCTGGAGCAAATGAAATTACAGTTAAACCTGATTTGATTCTCTGGTTTTAACTTGCTGTTTGCATCAGCCAAGGCTTAAGCTTTTTAGTGAGATTCTGCAGAGTGAAAACTAGAGTTTTACATCTAATGACTTTGTTTAATGCTCCTGTGACAGAGGGAATAAATATATATATTCATCACCCTTCATTATTATATTGAATAATGGCCCACTTGTCTGTGTATAGCAATTAAGTCAAAAGCAGTAACCTCTTGCAAGGTTTTTTCCTCCCTTTCCTTTTAACAGATTGTTTCTTTAGTATTAGTAACTTTAGGGCATTAGTATTAGAGGGTACACACTTCTTAAAATGGTGAGACTTCCATCGGTTCCTTTAGTGATGTCTCATTTGCTTCTCTTTTGTTTTCAAAGTTGAGACTGTTAGCAAAATAAAATAAAAAATTAAGATTCCATTCTTATTACAACAAAAACTTGGTATATTATGTCCCCATAATCACAGAACAGAACTATATAAACAAAGTTTCTAGGTGCTTGTTGGAGAAATGAGAGACTTCTTAAATTTCACCTCTTAAAAAATTTCTACCTGTCTAGATTCAGATTACGTGGAACTGATGAAATTTCCTGCGTAATTAAGAATAAAGGTGTTGACTGGAATAGAGATCTTCCTTTCTGTGAAAGTAAGTAAATTACTACCGTGTTTAAGTTTATATTCGGATGGTGGTAGTTCATTTAAAAACATCTGTGCCATAAACTTTACAGTATAAGAAATGATGGTAAAACAAGACCAATTTTATTTTTTTGGAACTACTGTGCCTTAGGAATGACTACTGAAAAACATCAATTATTGTGGTAATTAGCTCATATTAGTTTAAGTCAACCTCTTCTTGAAATTGAGACTCCCTGTAATAAATGACCATCAGTAACTCTCGGTTATAACTGTAGCTTGTCTTAGAAATAGCTATATGTCAGATTTTAAATGAAATTACTTGAAAATCAAGGCTCGCTATTTCTGAGATGAACAAGGTTAACAGCAAAATTCTGTCGGCTAATTTGTGTGATTTATTTCTAGGAATTCCTTGTGAACCACCTCCACGCATAGCCAACGGGCACTACACTGAAGCAGCTAGCTATGTTTATCAAACAGCAGTGACCTATACGTGTGATCGTGTACCAAAAGGCGCGGATCCCTTCTCGCTGATTGGCCCAGATACTATTTTCTGCACATATGATGCACAGTCAAATGGAGTTTGGAGTGAATCACCTCCACAATGTAGAGGTTGTTGGGATTTTTAATATACTTCTTTATTATAGCCTGTGTGACTCCAAAACTTCTCTATCTGTCCCTTTTTTGGAAGGGGTGGGGTGGGGGAATGGACTTCCCTATAGAAAAGAAACAGATCTTCTGGAACTAAATTTGATATAGTTCCAGTGGAGATCAGATCAACTGCATTATGGATATTGATTGATTATGACACAGAATAGGACTAAAATTTAAGTTAAAACTTTAAAAATATGCGTATGAGCATGCTGTTGGTAGAAGTGACAAGGACAAAGTGAAGGAACTAAGAGACCATAAAGCCCAGGTAGCTGAAGAAAAATTGTGTAAAGAGTAAGAATGTGGAAGCTAGATTATGAATAGTAAAAAGGTAAGGAAGAACTCTTTTTCTAAACACAGCTACTGTGCAAGTGCAGAAATAAATGCAAAGCGCAGCAAGCACAAAGTCTTGCTTTGCAGGTGTAGGGAGGAATACCAGATGCTTGCACGTTGTTGTTTAAACCCTAATCAATATCACTTTGTTTTCTGAAGTTCTGCCACTGTACAGGAGTATGTCTTTTGGAAGTGGAATGTGATTATATGAATTATTACAACATCTTACTTGACTGTGTACTGTTACAACTCAACAGCTGAAAACAAGGACCTTCTCCACCTTCAGGAGAATAACCTTTTCACAAAGCCCCTCCAAAACAATTTGAGGAATTAGATAAGGAAACTTACAAGTAGTAAAAGGATGCTGTGTCTGTTGCAAAGATACTGTCAACAACTGTTTCAGAGCTGTTTTTCTCTTACCTGTTTCAGTGGTCAAATGTGATAACCCAAAAATTGAAAATGGAAAAAAAAAAACTGGATTTGGACCTTCCTATAACTATAAGGACTCAGTCGTGTTTGAGTGTGATCCAGGCTATTCCATGATCGGACCGGAGATAATTACTTGTGGAGAAGATAACACCTGGTCTCCAAAACCAACTTGTGAAAAAAGTAAGCCTTTAAATAAGAATCCAACTTCTCTTGTATATTGAGAATGTGTAAGTCTGTCTTAGCTAAAATTTAAAATCATAACACTAGTTGGAAATCAGAAGCTAAGGGGGTTGACGTGGAGCCTCATCGATGGGCAACCATTTTAGGTGTTCGAGTGACTCCTAACTCCAAAGAGTTTTCAGATGAGAGCGAGTTGAGTTACAGACATGCGTATAGAAGTTGTGGCGTGGACATACTGTGATGGTACTGCATCGTAATAGCATCACAGTGTGTGTTCTAGTGATTTCACGTGTAAATACAGAAGAAAAGATGTGCTTCTGAATTCTGATAGAAAGAACTCGGGGTATGCACAATGAGGAAGCCTATAGTGTCCTTCTAGAGTAATCCAAATCATTACGTGTCTGTGTTCTCTTATGCAGCTCTTCAACTCTTACTTTCCAGGCATCTTGTATGGTGTGTAGTATGTTGTTAGATTTTGACCAGGCAAATTATTAAGTCGGGACTAATTTGCAGAGCTGGGGACATTGCAGAGGTCTTTCTGTAACCTTTCTCCTTCCTGTTTGTGCTAGAGGGAGAAGGAATGTTGTAGAGTACGGTGAGAGAATTTTTTACATGCTCTAATAATGAGCTCCCGAGAATGAGAACCACTTCTGCAAAGAGTATGTTTGAGTGTTCCATAATGAATGAGTCTGATAAGGCACCTGGAAATTATTCTAGAGCTTGCAAAAATAATTAACCAACAAATAGGAATTTCTTAGCTACCACATCATAAGATCATAGTACCTTAATGAATACCTACAGTGATGTTTCTTTTAAGTCTTCTAAAGGAAACATTTATACTTAAAACTGTGGTAAAGTTAAACTGGTCAGATATGCTGATCTATTTTTCTCATACAAAGGCGATGTATATTTGTGGAGTGAGTTAATGAATTATGAAATATTTAAAGTTTATTATCACTAAACTTACTTTTAAATTCATGTATTGGTTACTGAAGATGTATGTGGTGCCCCAAAGATCGCACACGGAGGAGTGATTCCAGTGAAATCTGTATATGAAGGAGGAGAGTCTGTTCAGATAAAGTGCGATGCTCACTGTACTTTTCCTGATGGTGCTGAAGAGGTGACAGTAACTTGTCAAGGACAGAATACATGGAGTTCTTTACAAAACTGTACATGTGAGTAAAACTCATAATTGGTAAAATCAAGGGCAGGGTGACAAGTTCCAAACATCTGACGTAGTAATGTGTAGACCTTGAAAGTCAGCGGTCTGTCAGCAGGGCACCAACAGATTATGTTAGTAGGGTTGTGAGTGTCATGGGGTGGAGTTTCAGCAACTGAGGAAAGTTTTCGGCAGAGCTGGAGTCGTTCTTGTTCACTCTCAGTTTTGTTTATGGAAATTGGTAAAGTTCACAAGCCAGTGTGACAGATCTGTTCTGGGAGTGCTTTCTGAAGATTCTTCCTTTGATGATGGCAGACTTTATTCTCACCTCACTTTGCACCATGTGATCACTTGTTATAATATAAACAGAGGTTGTCATTACTTTGATGTAACTGTCCTAATGAAGCTGAGACGTGTATTTCTGTTAATGTGTCTGAAGCATGTCCATCAGCAGAAGTATCTGCAGCCTCTAGGAAGCGGGAAGCCTTTGCATATAAAAAGTCTTAAGGATTGACTGAGCTTCTGATATTTACACAAACGTAGGGACTTTCTGATGGCAATTTCTTAAATCTGCTTCATGTACCAGCTCTGTTCTTGGACTTTATTCCCTTTTCTTTCCCTCCCTGCCCCTTTCCAGGTGGGCCTAAAAGTTCCGGTTTCACTCCAGACATAAATTATGGTAGAGTAATTGATGGACAAAAACCTTCATATTCTGTCGGGGATTTTATTACGATTGAATGTTATGCAGGCTACACGTTACATGGTGACGCTCGTATTCAGTATATTGGAGAAAACCGATGGAGTCCTGCAGTGCCAACTTGCCAGTTAAGTAAGTATGAACTGCAAGATTTCCATTAGAATGAAAATACCTGTAACAGAAGCTTTACTTCTTGGGGACATTTTTCTGCATTCAGGAGAAATCATTTAATGCAAACTTCCTTCTTTATTTTGACATAAGAAAAATAGGGTTTGGTAAAATCCACTTAAAAATAGGAATATTTTAAGTTAAATAACTTATGATATAAACTATCCTGCTGCAAGGATTGTGTTGACAGAAGTGTTTGATCTATTTGGAATAACTTTTGTGAATATTTTTATAATAATATTTGAATAAGAAGCAGATGTGTTCCTCTTGTGATACTGATTCACTCTGTTTTTAGGTGCGTATATTACGGCCATCATCTGTGGTAAGTATCTTGTAAAACCTGAACAAGATAGAATGTGGATTGTATTTTTTTATGTGGTCATCACCTGTGACTGCAGTAATAGAACATGATTTTGGAGTTTTGGTTGCTTTAAAAATGCTTGTCTACTCCTAAAGCTGCATAGTTCAAGAAAAGATTACTTAGCAATTACAGATTAATTTCATGTAAAATGTGTATTTTTTCATGTATGTGAGGCATCAGATTTCAAAGGCACAACTTAGTCACTTTCATAAACTCTTTGGAGCTTGGGTTTACTGGAAGTCTGAATGAATAACTGTGCCAGTGAACAGAAGTGCTTAGTCCGTCTTCTGTCCTTGCATTTGTTACCCACTTTTGTAAGCCTACCACTTTCTCATAAACTTGTAAAAAGTAATGTTAGGATGTTGACATCTCTGTTTTAATGTTACTGAGCTGGTGGGGTTTTGCCATCTTGGTGGTCACTGTTCTTGAGCTGAACTATCTTGCAGAGTCTTGAGTAAAGCATCAAATACGTATTTGTGAAATAAGCCATGCAGATTTTAAGAGGTGGGTTTTTTTTGGGGGGGTGTTGTATAGGACTGTGGATGAAGACAGTGCTATTTCTGCTAAAAATTTTTGAGGCTTTTTTGTGAGCTAGAGATGATCTTTATCACTCTAAGGCTTTTTTTAATTCTTCCTAAAGTGATTGTGGCAATTGTGGTGTTCCTGGCAGCCTTCTGGGTCTATAAGAAATTCTTTTCACAAAATGGGTGAGTAAGCCTACTTTTTTATTATTATTATTGCAAATTTCTAAATGACTGAGCAAAAGCAGTGCTAACGTGTATGTTAAGTTTCTTGAGCTTTGTCTGCCCTTTCTTTTTCAAATGCCTGATGATTATATGTGAGCTTATCACAGCAGCTGCTAGAAAGCTAAAGTGCCTAACAATGTATTTGACTTTGTTTTTGTATCTGCTATTCAGATAAGCTGCTAATTAACACTTGCACTAATTTCAAGGAAGGAAAAACCCTGTTCTTAAGCTTGTATTTAGCATAGGTACACTTGCCGAAGAAAGTACTGTTTGCATCTGCTCTAAAACATGTCAGTTTACCTCTTAAAACCAGTGGTAGTATGGCTTGTGTGGGCTTGTGTTATTTTATTGCTTGGTTACCCTCTGGCATCACTAGGTCTCACAGGCTCTAAGAGTCAGAGTGGTTTACGTGAACTGGAAGCCTTGGAGGTGGACTAAAGAGCTGCTTCCTCTCTTCTACATAAGACGTACCAATGATAGTGGAGGTTAACTGGAGAACCACTGTGTTTTTGTGTTTTGGACCAGAAGCACCTTGAATAAAATAATACGGGCTTAGTTACAAGGAAAATGTGAAAAAAATTTGACCTAAACCGGTGCTCCTATGCTGTTTGAAAAAGCAAATAGCTTTGCTACTCGAATGTTTAATGTGTGGATCCACTTCAGTTTTTTTCTCCTGCAGCAGCAATGATTGGTGTCCCTATGTTAAAGACTTGCAAAATCAACTGTAGAATATTAGATGCCTAAGTAGTAGTGTTCTTCTGTTTTTAATGAGATATATAGGGCCTTTTGAACTTTATCTTCAAAACAACTGATTGTTGTGTATGCCTTTTCATGGAGGGGTGGCAGGAGATTTAAATGCCTCTTTGTGCATTGCTTCTTGCAGTGATGTCTTATTTTATCTTGAAAAAAGCCTGTTTTGTTGGAGAAATAGTTTGTAACATGCAAAATACTGAAAATTCAGAGCAAGTTAGGTGGAACACATAGAATGTTATGATAAGCATCTCATCAAAACTGACTTACCTTTTAACAAAATCTGTTGGAATTTATCTGGGGTACATGAAGCAAAGGAAGGGGTGCTATAAATAAAGCAAACCAGAGGAAATATTCCTGCAGTTCATATTTGTAATGAAGTACACACAGTACTGTTTGGGAGAACCCTGAAGCTAGCTTATATCCAGTGAGGTTTTAGCCTTAGTATCTTCCACAGAGGCAGTACAGTATTGTTACAAGGGCCAGAGTGGCCCTGTAAGCAGAGTGGCTGTGTACCTGTGTGCTGCTAAGTAATTCAGTGCTTTTGAGCAATTGCTTTTCATCCATGACTTGGATGATCTGCAGTCTGGATGGTCCAAATAAGAGTACGTGGGGGTTAATAGTATTAGGGCAGCACTTTCGGCCTTCAGCTGTGGAGAGACTTCTCAGGGTGTAGAAAGGAGGGGGGATCTAAAGCAACATCATCAAAAATTAAAGAATGTTACATTCCTGAAAGTTTTACAGTGTGAAAAGTCTTACTGCACCCAGTGCTTTCCTTAAGCTTCCTTGCTGCGAACATCTGACTGTTAAACCTCTTTCTTGTCTGAAAAGCCTGATCTAATCTCCTTTTATTAAGGCCTAGATCTCCCTATTTAGTTTTCTGGGTTCCTGATGTAGCTGAGCCTTTGTGAACTGTTGTGCTTCCAGTACCTCATACTTGCTGAGTTGTAGTCTTCAAATTACAGCAAAAATCTTTTCTTGCCCTCTCTTTCTTGTGTGTTTAATCTGCCAGTTTTATAGGACATTCAATTAGACCTTTTTCCCCTTCTGCTGTTCAGCTCGTATACAGTTGATGAGAGTTGCAAGGAAGCATGTATTTTAAAAACTAATGTACCAGCTGAGATGGAAGAAACTGCACAAATGAATTAATTGAATCTTAAAAAGGTATACACTTTCCACTTAATTTGGACTTTTGCAATGAAGCTTAAGTGTCTTTTTTTATTATGGTTTACTTAGAATTTCAGAAGTGTGGAATCTAGCTAGCTCTGAACCTCAGTTTCCTGTAGGAAAGACTGTAATAACCATTCATTCATTTTGGGAGAATAGGATATATTACATAAAGAATTACCATTCAGTGTCGTAAATGATAGCTTCCGGTGATTGCATATCACATACCTTAGTTTTGGGTTGTCTTTAAAGAATGAGTAATGTATTTTTCTGTAAGATAGAAACTGCACGCATACTCAGTAGAATGTTTGCACCTGTTTCAGTGATGTGAAGTGGATTCCAGTGGTGTGTTACTTTTGTTAGCTAATAGTATAATTCCCTATAATTAGAAGACCGTTGGGGCTGGAAACCACCTTTGCTGCATTACATGGACACTAGAATTATGAAGGTAGTGTGCATCCCTTCAGCGAAAACCAGATTCCATCTCTCAGAATTACTGATTCATCTGCGTTTTCAGCTTTCTAGAAGAAAAAATAAATAAATGAAGGTGCAAACAAGGTCTTCTTTTTAAACCTTTTTATAAAAAGGTGATTTCTTTTTCGAATTCAGAGTTCTGTAGCCCTAAAAAGTGTCAAAATATAGCTCATTTCCTCCTTATATTTTAAACTAGCGCTTAGTCCAGTAGTCAGATGCATTTGTTGATAGTTACGGTTGCTCCTGCACTTGTGTAGGGTCAAATTAGCTCTTTAAAAAACCTGACTCTACAAACCTTGTTACAACAGAACAGATTTAAGACAGGACAGCTTAGTTTGACTGTTCCTTGTCAGTATTTTGTCATGACTACCTTAACAGTTAGAGTTTGCACTACAAACACTTTTGTAAACAAGTATCTTCATTTGTGTCGTTTTTCTCCATTGCACAAATTCTGAGAAGGTAATGGTTGAAACGTTATGTCTCTTATTCTAGCACTGCAAAGGTCTTTTCAAATGCGTAGTCTTGATTTTATTTACTTTTAAAGAACAAGTGACTTTTCAGTATTTTTGATAAGTTTGAGATGGCATATATGAAAATCAAGCTTGGAGTTTCTTCCAAAATAATGTATGAATTAAGAAATATCATCTGTACCTCTGAAGCATGATGTTTCTAATTGAGATAGGATTAGTTTTCTGGATTAGTTGGGCTTATTTTTGGAGAGAGGGGAAAAAAGGAATCGAGTTCTTATGTCCAATCTTACCTTTTGCATGTGACAACGATAAGAGAAATTAATGGTCTGGTATGTGTACACACTGTTAACCTGAGTTTTTCTTACGGTGTCTAGAACTCCTTAGAGACCTAGAGTAATAGCGGAGAGGTTTGGTATGGGGCTTTTTTTCAAAGCAAAACAGGAGTTATTCAAGAACTTGAAAATACATGTATGTATGGATGTAATTATGAATTTTAATCCTTATATGTTTAAGTATTGTAAATTTGCTGTTAGCGGACTACAAAATCAAAATTCTCACAAACTAATACTCAGCTTCTGGTTATAAAATATGTACTAAACAACATACTGTATTTAAAATAAATTATAAGGGATGCTTCTGATGTAGTCTCCAAATTAGTTAGGAATCCTGTAACTGTTCTGTCTGTCTTCAGTTCTTGATAATGCTCAGGCACGGTCTGTTCATCACTTGAAATGATCCATTTGGATCAAATGCTCTTCTACTCCGTGGGTCATTCTTGGCAGTCTAGTGGATGAAATGAAGCAAAAATCTCCTCAATCTAGCAGTTGCTTAGTAAGAAGAGGACAAATAATGGTTTAGTTTCATGACTTTACCTGTTGATTTAATGATAAAACTAAGGATGTGCTTTCAGAATAAATGTAAAAACTATTTAAATGTAAAATCTCTGATTTGACTTGTTTTTTTGTTTGTAGGAAACGTGACAGCACTCCGTGTACTGCCGAATATAAGATCTGTAAAGCATGAATGACCTTTTTTGGGGGTGGGAGGGAGTTTGCAGTTGAATATACCTGTCAGAAATGGAAAATGATTGCACTTGCATTGAGTTTCTGTAGATGAATATCTTGTACTATGTCTTATACTACTGATTAACTGTAGTAGGAGATCATTAATAGGGTAAAAAGAATATATATCTATATATCTGCTTTTCCTTATGGGCCACTCATTGTCTTTTCTGTGTATGTGAAATGGTCTTAAAGGCACATACCTGTAGCATGCAAGGAGTGTCTGTGTCGGCGGGAGTACTGGATGTATCGCTGTCGTAGTACCAGCTGCTGCTGCCTGCTGCCTTCGGTGCTACCTATTTTCTTACAGAAGACTATCCAATATTAGTTCTGCTCACTAAAGTCCAGATGTGCTTCTCGTTCATTTTTGCGGTTGAGGCAGTATAAATGATTATGTTGTCTCTTGTATTCTGAAATGTTTTATTATTAATTTCCTTAAGAGATTGGTGCCACTTAAGGCTATGTCTTCTTGAAACTATCACAGTTTAGATCTTATATACACTACCTCTTTGTTTGTCGAAGTTGGTTTCTGTATATCTAATTAATTAAAATGTGCCTTTAAATCAGAGTTTTATAGCTTTTCCATTGCCTTTAAGAAGGAAAAAAGCCATATATATTCCTGGCTCTTTAATACAGTCCCAGAAAGACTACAGTGGATTTCTTAGAATGGAAAACTGAAGGTTTCTATAGCAAAGGTACCCCCTGCCTTTGAATTCGTTGGCCTAGTGACAGAAGGTACCTAATTAAAGGAACTGCTGAGGAATCGGTGGTAGCCATCTCCTATCAGGAGCACAGTACGAGTTCCTTAGGACCTTTGATTTTTCTTGAGCCTTGATGTCAGTTTCGGAGATAATTTTGTTGCTGTTCAGGATAGAAGGGGTGCTGTATGGATCTAGCTTCCTTTTTTTTTTTTTTTTACTTGAAATCATATATTCCACATACAGCATTTCAAATCTCTGTATACAGACTATGATGCTAAATCTAGCTCTAATGCTAGACTTAGCATCAGTATCTGTTGAGAAACAGAAGCCTTTCCCTGTCTGACTCCCTTCTCTTTTCATGTTAAAGGAAGACCAAACCAGCTTAGTTGTGGGAGTGAAGGAATGGGTGTGCTGGCAGTGGTGGTAGATGTGGTCTCTCTTTAGATAGCAGCTTGGTTCACGAAGTGTTTGTCAAGACTCTGACTCCAGGAGCTCCTATCACAGCATTTGCCATGAATTGACTTGGACGTGCATTGATAGCTGTTACTTTAAATGCATACTTGCTTTTGGCTTCAATAAGGAATTAGAAATAGCTTAATTAGGACAGGTTTTGGCTTTGTGAATCTCTGAGTTTGCTATCAACATACAGGCAGCTTACAAGAACCAATTTTCCCAGAAAACAAATTGCCTCACTTCAGATGGCTGAGGCAGCATTTAAACTATTCTTGCTTGTCTGCGGTAGATTGGCACTGCTCTCCACTGTCGTGAACAGCTTGTTTGGATAACATAGAACTATTTAGGGCTTTATAGGGCTTTTTGGGACGATCCCAGCAGTTGTATTGTCAGAGTTCATAACAGTCTCTGGTTATTAAAAAGGGATTTTGGCTACACAGAATGACTTGCTGTTCATTGCTTAGCTGATACCTAGTTTGATAATTGTTTGTAAACACTGATAATATACTGGGAATTGAGTGTGTTGGTCACTAGCTAGCTTGATTATTTATGGCATCTTCAATGTTTTAAAATATGCTGAAATGCACTTAATGCTTTGTAAAAAGCAAATGTAAAAAATGGCCTTATTTTTACACTTTTTTCCAGATGTAAAGACAAGCGATGACTTGTAATATTACAAATAAAAATGTTAAATTATTTAGCAGTAAGTGTTTGTCTTTCATTCGTCATGCGGTAAGCAGCTATTTTCCCATTATTCTTAAGATGATATTTCATGTACCAAACTTGCATTAGGTGGTAACTGTTGAGATCGAAGTTTGCAGTTTGTGCACAGAATTACTTAGTAGTAGTGTAGAGAATGTTTTAATTTGCTGAGCAGGCTCATAGCCTTTTGGTTTTCTTTTGGAAGTGCAGAGAATTTCCCAGAACCTCCAAAACCTTACAGTGTTCACTCCTGAAAAACTTGGTAAAAACTTGATGGAGAAGAGGTAGATTATCATGTGGCTGTTCTGATGTAGCACCAAGTCAAGAGCAAAGCCCAGAGAGTGTTCTGGCACTTTTGCCCCGTGTGTGACAGATGTAATCCTTAGGGAATATAGCTTGGGCGTTTTTAAGTAAAACGTTAAGTAGAATGTGATTATTTTTAATTGTATGAGGTTCACACTCAAAATGTACTTAATTTTCTTTGCGAAGAAGTGTGTGGAGTCAGCTTACAGAATGAAGCCTTTCAGAGGGTGGAATAGAAAAATAACTAATATGCCACTTTTTTTTTTAAATTTCTGGTTGTGATACTCAAAATCAGTTGGTGTGGACTGCAAATGGTGACAGTATGTAGACTACACAGCTTTACAATCTATGAAGTTTTGGGATTGCAGTGAGCATTGATGGGATAGGCAGCTACTAGGCAATTTGACTTAAACACTATGAATTAATTTGTCCTAATTGTCATGAATTCTGCACCATTTTTCTAAAACTCAGTCCCACATGAATTATTTCACTTTAGAATCTGGAACTGATAATTAAGAGTCATGAACACATGAAGTTCGTGCTAAGAAAAAGGCTGGATGTAATAAAAAACATGGTGTTGCCATCTACTGGTAAAACAAGCTATGTTCTCCCAGTGGGAGTAATAAAACATAGGTACAGTATTACCTAGTTTAATGTTAAGTCGTGTTAAGTGTCAGTGGTTGGTAGGCTTCTCAGTGTTACACTTAAAATCAGTGTAAATGTTGACTTTTGAGCATGGTTCATATGGGGTGGTGAAAATGGAGCTGGGGACTGAAATGAGAGACTTGCAGCAATTAGATATTGTCCAGCAGGGAAACATGTAATCTGTCTACCTGAGACAGAGCCCAATACCAAGTAGCACACAATTTTATTTAAAAGAAGAAAAAAAATCTGAATAAATAACAGGTTAAGGCAAACAAATAGCACATGGAATATAACTGGTCAGAAGGTTAGGTGGCTGTGCTCTCACACATGGGCCCTGGCTTGCTTGAGTTGAAGAATCTTAGTTAGGTGTTTGAACAGATGCTTCGCTTTCTCTTTAAGCATCTCTCCTAGTTGAACGTGATGCTGACTGTCCTCCTTTTGTGCAGGATGGTCGGCCTGTAGGTGTAACTTCAGGTCAGAGAACAGAAGAGCATACCATACGTGTTTGTGAACCAAGATCGTGCTTTTGATGGTGTTTGTTTATAAGGACTTTGGGGGGCGGGGGAATGAAGTTTTTCCATTACTGTTGCTTTTCCCCCTACATCATAACCGATTTCAAATGGTGCTAGACAAAAACTGAGACTCTGAACACCAAGAGAAATCGGTCAGCCTGTGTAAGAGACATTTTCCTGGCTCAGAGAAGAATCCTCTTGTAGATGACAGCTACGCATTCTTTAAAGACGACTATTCAGTGGTCTGATCAAATGCTTCATCCACACAGCGATTGTCTTTTCTGTGTATAATAACGTTTGACAATAGTGAGGTCAAGCAAAAATAGTTTAGCTTCATTTCAGTGGTTTGGATGCAAGGGTATAGAAGTCGTCTGAAACATTATTAGAAGTTACCAGCAATAAACTTAAAAATAACTCTAGAAAAAGGAGTGGATTCTGTGTGCACCAGTGTGACATCATCATGATTGCTGAAGGCACTTTTGCGTTTAACTGCTGAGATCAAATTGTTGGAGGGAATTTGTGTGTTTGCAGAGCAAGTCTCTGGGAGCTACGGAATGATAATTCTCTGGCGATAGAGTCCCCAAGCACAGAGTGGAAATATATTTGATCTAAGTTAGTAAATAAAATGTTAGGGTCCTAGTGATTGTATAAGGAAACGTACTCTGCCTGTCAAGATGCAAGAAGTACTATGTTGGTTTTCATGCAACTTTTGGATCATTTTACTCTGGACAACTTTAACTCAATATCCATTGTTTATTAAGTAGAAATACATTTGAAGGAAGCTGTTCCTGTTGTGGCCCTAGCTTGAGAGGGTGGGTACAGTGGTTGTATAAGTGTCTAGAAATCAGATGATGTTACAAAGTGGATGGCTGGCAAAAAAATAACCATTGGAAAAAGTGCTGTTTTAAGGAGTAGAGGCTGTCGGTGAAGTTAGCAGCTGCTTGATCTCCTCCCACGCTGTAATTCTTGCTCCTAGAACACTGATTTCAAATGGTGCTAGATACAAAGTGGGAAAATCTAAGCCACCATGTGAAACCAGCTTCCAGAGGAAGACACATCAAGTGCATGGCTGCAGGCTGAGAGAGAAAATCCTTCATCTCCACCGTACCTAGAGAAAAATTCATTTATTTAATTTTATTAGAAAGTAAGACAGTGAACTTCGGGATAGTATTTTATTGGACACTTTTTTTTTTGGCATCTTGTGAATAGTTGAGGCTGATGTAGGAGAAACGAAATAATGTAATGAAGAAACCCACCACTCTGGCAATGACTGTAATTTCCTTTCATGGCCAGGTGGAATATACTGAAGCTCTTACCAGCAAGTAGCGAAAAAGGTCTGACTTCTTTATAGTGCAGAGTATGCTACTGATGGGGGGGGGGGGGGGGGTTTTTTTTTTTTTTTGTGGGGGGGGGGGGGAGTTTTTGTTGTACAGAACACTTTTTTCATGCCATTGCAGATAGAACCAGGCTATAAACCTCATTCTGTCCAAGGTAGAGAGTGTTCTGACTTTCCATCACTTACTGATCTCGGCATCATCAGAGAGGACAGATCAGGCGCTTTTTGTGACAGGGAAAGGAAATGTGACTATCATGCTGGAACTTCCTTTGTCAGCTGTACTGCACGGCCTGTAAATAGCATGCTTTTCATAAGCGAGGAGTTGCAGATTTTTGTGAGACAAGTCTTAAATTCTGTAGGGACAATGAAAATAAATTGCACGGAAACTACTTTGAGTGTGGGTCAGAACGAAACCTAAAAAGGGAGCATTTGCAAATCTAACTGTAAATGGTTCCAACGAAAGTTGTCGAGGAAGTAGGAGAGTGTGAAAATGAGTGGCTGATGGTTATTGGAAATGGAATAGGTCTGAGCAGTGCTGTAGTGCAGCACAGCCACGGCAGTTAACCCGCAGCGTAGGTGTCTCAGTACAGCGGGAATAGATGGGGTGTCTTGAAGCCTGTGAATGACTACACACATGCATAATTCAGGATCTATCAAACCCCGGCCACTGTGTCTAACCTGTGCTGGTGCAGAAGCTGATGTAAAATGGAATAAAGTGCGGCAGAAGTGGAGTTGGGAGTTTCACTTATTGATGCCCTGGGTTTTTGGCAACTCTTTGCATTAGTTTTGTAACCAGATCCAAGAATCTGCTTCAGTGCCTACATCCTAATGCACACCCACAGACAGCAGAGGAAAAGCTCGGAGAAAAGAGCATGTCCTTTGAAGAAGGGGGGGTGGAGGAAGGGGAAAGAACTGTACTAGATTACTGTGTCTGGATATTTATTGTAGTTTCTAAATCCATTAACTGGGGCAACAGGGTGAAAGACAAGTGGAAAACAGGTTCCCTCCCCAGTGTCTGTCTTGCTGGCACAGTTATTTATGAGGCACCCTGTATTATCAGCGTGAAGATTTACTACTGAAAAGCTGGACCGAGAGTTACTCCTGACAAGAGGTCAGGTGCAGCACAGATAAAGTACCACAGCAGCATCTTTCAGAAACAGGCTCAAAGTGAGGGTTGCTTTGTTTTTTTTCTTGTCTCAGTAGCAAGCATGTGCCTTAACAGTAAAAAGAAATCTTTATTAGGGTTTTCAAAAACAGTTGGTGGAAATGTCACTTATGTTTGTGCTGCTGAAAATGGGAGCTTCTGTAGAGGTGTGAGACTTCCAGAGTCTGAACTGAGTCTGAACACCTATGCATACCTTCCCCTTCCCTCTCCAGAAATATCATGCAGCAGTTGAAGACCAATATTTTGATTGGTCATTGATTATGTATAGCTTGATAAAACCAGGTTTCACTTCAGCATAATTAAGATGCTGCTGCCCCTCCTCCAGGCTACCTGAAGATTGTCCTATGCCTTAACAAGCTCCCCTTCCTTCCAAGCAGCCAGAAGGTGTCAGCCCTTTCTGCCAAACTGCAGGTACACCTTTTATGAAGGATACGTCTGTGACAGTGTATGCTGTTCTTTCCAAACCTAACAGCATGCTTGGGCAGGCAGCATGCGGAGGGGAGGAGAAAAAAAGAGCGCAGTTCAAGATGCTGTGATATGCAGCACTCAACTATTAATATGCACACACGCAGAAAAAGAAACCAGTGCTTGTCTCAAACGTTTGCTGGTGTGTGTTGAATGTCTACATAAGGACATGCACATACACACATATGTGTGGAGACAAGCAAATACTATCAGCTATAGTGTTGTGGAGTTTTCAATAAATAATAGAAAAAGTACAATATTATCATTCTGCTTTTTTCCCCTTTTTTCAGACACATTTTAGTAGCAGTACTGTTCTGTAGCTTCTTTCAGAGGAACATCTCAAAGCCTTGCACAGGCTTCACACTGCTTTATACCTTCTACATGAGACAAAGGCAAAAAGGGAAGAAATCCCTGCCTCCCCTGTGAAAGGGAACTTCCTCCCTAGCCTAAGACCTTTAATCTAGTCTGCAGGAACAAGGCAAGCCGGGATGTCACAGACCTGATTTTTCACAACCTACAGCTTATAAATTAAGGCAGTTCTTGGGCTTCCACAGTAAGCAAAACAGATCTCTGCGTGACCCTGTGTGCATCGTAATTTTTCTCCTCCATTTTCAAATCGCGGAGTGAAACTCATGGTTCGTCAGAGACTGGTCTCCCCTGGAGAAAATATTCCCATTTTACATGCAGAAAATCTGAGCTCGATGCATCATCCCCACAGTCAAGGAATGAGTCAGACCATGGCCAGGTGCAGGACAGAGGGGTGTGACAGTACAAGTGGTGACCTGTAAGGGGAATTGAGTGAACTTCTAAGGTTTCAAAAAAGCTTCCTCAGCCCGGGGGAGCGTGTAACTGCATCTGTTTGTTGTGCAGTTCTGTTACTGTGTGGTGTTGCGTAGGTCAGGTATGGACAAATGTGCCCTAACTTGCAGCCAGTCATTAGTGTGTAACGCTTTCTGTGTCAGCAGTAGCACTGACCTAGGCTGAGTAAAGGTAGGGTAGATGCTGCATGGCTTAGTGGAGTTGATGACTGTGACTAGAAGATGGCTCTAGAGATGCTGCTGCTATTATGGGCAGCAAAAACATGTACTTCCCTCATGAGTTTAAAAAAGCATAATGGAGTTTGTTTTTTTTTTTTTTTTTTTTTTTTTTTTTTTTTTTTTTTTTGCTTGATTAGGACCAGAATAAAAACTCCAGATCACATTCCTGAGTGAACATAGTCTATTCCATTAGTCCTACTATCGTAGCCTTACAATTGCAGTATAAATAGTAAAGTTAAAAGCCAGGCGCTCTGGGTCTGCAACCCTTGTGCTATCTGCCCCCCCACCCCCAAAACCCGAAAGTAGTCTGAACACCGGAGTGTGGCACGCTGCGGGGAGAAGCCTGTGGAGCCTTTTGTCCCATTCAGCTCTATTTGAGCAATGGGACAGTCAGGCCTGCTTGACATTTGAGTCACTAATTTCAATTCCTATTAAGGGTAATCTGTCAGAGCACTCACTAGCATTTGTCTAACTGTGCTGAACTGTCACCAAGCTGCCTATCATTCTAACCCATTTTTTTAAAATGGTCCAATTGTTCAAGGGTTTGGGGGTGAGGGGAAGGCCAGGTTTTTGTTTGCTCATTTGTTTAACGTAGGGAGAAGCAGCTCTTTTCCAGATAATTTAGCGCAGGCCAGGTGATTGGCAGTGTCAGTGATGGCTGAAATTTGGCTTGTGATGAGGTCTGAGAGGTGCATCTTGGCCTTTTCTCTTTGCATGGTGGCCTCACTGAAGGCACACTAGTGCGTGGTTAACTCTTGCTGCTTTGGGGGAGTTTTGGATGAGTTTCGATAGAGCTCTTTCCCACCCGGTTTGGTGCCAGCCAGGATTCTCCTAAACAATGCTGAGCCACGGTCTAGCAGTCAGCATTGGCAAACAGGTATTGGTGGTTTGGATGCAATGAATGTCATTTTGAGGGCAAGATAGTTCAACACTAGCATTGACCCAGGCACACTGGGTGATGTGATGGGCCATACCAGCCTTCTTTTTATGGTTCTGCCGTACTGATCCACGTTTTCTGTGGTGCTTGGGTCTAACAAAGTAGGCTAAAAAAAGTGCAAGAGACCTTTAATTTGCAGATTACAGATCTTTTGGAGAAACTTGGAGATAGTTCATAACAGCACGACATCACTAAAATAATTAGGATTTATTCACAAGACCTGTTTTTTTTAAATCCAGAACTTTGTTTCAGACTGATAAGTAAAATATAACACTTACTTGCTATTTGCTATTGCTTGCCCCAAAGCTATTCTGAACTGAAGGGAGAGGTTTTAGCATGGTGACCATTCTAGGAGTGCTAGATACTAGGGCTACAATTTCTAATCTTCCGCTTCCCGTCTGCTCATCTGAAATTGCTTTGACTTGCCTGGAGTCATACAGTTTTCTTCCACCTTTGCTTTCATGAGAGTTCCTAGGCAAAACCACAGCCTGTTTGGAGGGCACAGGAACTACTGAACCACTGAATCCTATTGAGGATTTCAGATTTCACAAGGAACGATGAGGTGAAACTGGGCAAACTTACACAGGGGAAGAAAAGCATCGCACTTACATGACCCAGGTCATGGAAGAGCAGTAGGAAGTTGCAGCGCTGAAAACTCATCAAATTTAGCCATACGCAGCTTGACTGAACAGCACATTACAAAACTAACTATGCTAAAAAAAATTATCCACCAAAGTAGCTGAAACCAGAAAAGTAATTTTGTGTTCCTAGCTTCTGTACCTAAGCATCACCTTAGAATATAAAGTATTGATTGCAGCTCTTGAAGGCAGTCACAGAGAGATTATTGTTGTGATTTGTATAGTCAGTTCAGGAACATGGTGTTCCCCCAACACTACCGTTCCCACTACTTTAGGTAATGTCAAGGGAAGTCATATTTTTCTTTGTGTCATTTAAGAGACAAAAGACTGTCCTGTGCCAGGGAAGAGCATAAGGAAACAAATACTGCCAGATGTTCACTGAAGTATAACCTGCCCTTAAACCAGACATTTGAAAACATGCCTTCAGTACCCTGCCATATCTTAACACTATCCACAGTAGCAAGGACCTGTCAAAAAAGCTGGAGAAAAGCATTGACCAAACTCCTGGCTGACTCCCCTGAGCACGTGAGCTGTTTGGTTTGTACCTGTTCCCAGGATTCCCGTCATTCTGTCTATCACTGAAACTTCACTGTATGTTTGAGAGCCATCGTCAATGTTTAAGAAGCATTTGAGCTGTATATCCAAATACAAAACCAGTGGCTGCTGATGGACACCTACTATGCACCATTTGCACTGGATAAAGTGTTTGTGTGGGGAGCTGAAGAGATGTGCTTAACTCAGAAATAGCTCTCTTCCTTGGAAAGCTTAAGGTCTGAATCACACTGTGTTGGCTCAGTTTTTAGCAGACAAGCTATCACATATGCCTCCCTGTAGGCGAAGAGTCGTCACTGGCATCAGGATTAGCAGCCAGGTTCTCTCCCTTTGAAAACTAGAGAATAATGATACTAACGGCTAAGGCACGGTCAAGGCAGGAAGCTGCCCAGGGCTGGAGGCTTGGGGAGGTCGGCTAGCAAAACAGGTAGGTAGGCTAGCAGGAAGGATCCACTCGTGTCCGTGCTTGGCCTGCACTGGCCCCCACGTTCCTCTCTGTTCGAAAGGAGCCAGATAACATGCCCCCAAATTGAACTTTGTTATTGCAAAGATGGGGACAAAATAAGTTATTTTGCTCAAGATCCTTGAGGCATTAACCACTCCACTGCTGCCTATGAAGCTGAGAAGACTAGAGCCAGCCCTAACATACCCATGGCTGATGTTGCCCTGAGTCAACTGAAAATACTAGTGACATGGACAAATAGGAACACCGGAGAAAAATGTGGAAACCTGGGAGGGGACAAGGCAGTTATTGGGCTGAGGTACCTGAAACTGAAAGCTCATGGGAGACAACACTAGCTTCACAGACGGTGGTGAACTTAGAGCAGCCTGCGGAGTCCACCTGATAACGACTACAGGAACAGAAATGCAAATATATGCAGACACTTTTTTCATATTTTTTTTTCTGGAACACAGTGTAAGTTGATGACTAGTCCTTAAATACATGCCGCTCCTGATTCCCAGCAGTCCAGAGGAAGTCTTGGGGAAAAAGGGGATGAGGGAACTAGTGCAAAGTTTTTGTAGTTAGCTCAAGAAACAAATTATAGATAGGGATTTTAAAACGCTTGAGAGATGCAGGATTTTTTGGATCTACACTTTTGGACTCAGTGGCCCACTACTGCAGTAGCACTAATTTTCAAGCCTCACCTCCAGGTTCAGGACTCAAGCACTGCCACAGTTGTAAGAAATGTGGATTGGGAGTTCCTGAACCAACTGGTCGCTGACAGTGAGTCAGGGGAATGACCTTGCAGCAGGCAGCTCACGGTACCTCTCTCGGAGCCATGCCAGTATAAACGGCACTGGCATCTCTGAATGCTGTTGAAACCATTTTGAGAGATTCCCACGTTGGCCGTTTCTACTGCCGCCTTTGCACCAAAACTTTTGGGTGGGTGAGAACAGAATAGAGTACTCCCTTCTTGTTCCATAACAAGGGCATCTTCGCAACCTAGGCTTGGGACTATCTATATCTACATACAGATATATAGAGGATACGGGCAACTCGTATCTCTTGCCTACATCTCTGTCCATTAGCATCAGCGATAGAGATACTTAACTGACTTAAATCTTACCCGCGCCCCCCCCTAGCCACACCCATATTAAACCTTAAGAAAACACCGTGAACAAGTTTTAGAAAAAATACACAGTAGCAGCGAATTTTCTGGATAGGTCTGGAAGTGATTTGTAAGAGGAGTGAAGGTAGAATACTTGGTATTTGGACATTTTAATGAATTTTCCCAAATAAGAAAAGAAAAACATTTGCTCGTAGACTTTAAGGTTCTCACAGCATCAGTAAAGCTCCTGACACAGAGCTCCACGCTGTATTTGTATGACATGGAAATTAACAGCAGCAGCAGCAGCAGCAGCGCTGCAGGCTTAGAGTCTACTCTGCGAGCAACAAAATGGCTAGGGGTGCTGTTGTGTTCATTCGAATTCCTTCACCGTTTGTGGGTGGTGAAATAGGTGGATGCCGATATCCCTACCACTTCAGGTATGGTTGCAAACTTCAACATCAATATTAAATTAATGTTCCTAACCGTATTCAAGCTTGTGCCCTCATCAGCTGAACTCCGTAAAGCACAGGCAGGAACCAACAGCAAAATTGGACTGCGTCACAGATGTAACATGACCATCGGCAAAACAAGTGCAGAAAGAGATCGTGGCTGTCTCATCAGTCAGAGAGCCTTCCTTCGATATCAAAGAAGAGTAAGACAGTAATGCTTTTAAATTTATGTCGTGAGCATTTGCAATCCCTAACTTCCTTTACCAAATTTTGTAGTCCTTGATCAGTCAAAACTCCCAAGAAAATTGCATGTATTTTGCCAACAGACCCAACGCATTAATGAACACTGCGTCATAATGCCGCACTAAGGCTGAGAGATATCATAAACCCCACTTTACAAAGGAAGGAAACCAAAAGACACAAAAATGAATCAGCTGACACAATGTCACACACACAAGTGTCAGAGGGAGGAAGAAATCACAGCTTGCCCAAGTCCTTTTGTGGCAATACGCAGAACACCATTATGGAACAGTTAGCCATGTACAGCTAACATACAGTAACAATACCATCCCTATGCGCAAAATCGCTACCGTCCTACAGAAATATGCCGTGTCCCCTTCTTAGCCTTGTTTCTTGCCAGTCCCACAGATTTACCTGCTGACAGTAACCTCAATTCCTGAGTAATGAGATTTACAGCTGAAGTTTAACATTGAAATAACTCCTCTTTTATCTCTCTCTCCTTACCCTCCCTGCAGTTAGCCACAATCAAACTATCACTGTGGCAAAAAGATGGTAGCAAAAGGACTAACAACAAATGCATCCCTACGCCGAACACAGATACTCAAAAAGTACGCATATGCCTGAGCAAGTATACCGGCTGCCAGTTGCACCTCCTTCCAAAGGACTGAGAAATGCCATGAAGAAGCACGAGCTTCGCAAATTAATGGGGTCCTCCACCCCACAGCTGCGATGGGGAAAAATGCAAAGGGTTGTCCGTTCAGACAGCACTCAGTAAAACAGACTCAACCCACCCGTCTTCCATGCAACCGAGCATCGTTTCTTAGTCCAGCTCCTGGCTGTACAGAATTACCTCCGCGGCTGCCTTGTACTGTTCCTATATGTGTGTGTATTTATGCCTGTCCAGCTTGCTGCAGGGACCACCGTTGTTGCTGCTATTCCTGTTGTTCCCCTGCTCTGCGGAACTGGCGCTGCAGGAGGCGAGGATGCTCCAAGGGAGCCAGCTACAGCCAGCGAAGGCTCAGTGAGTCAGGAGGGGTTGTGACGACTGCAGTAAGAGTCTGAAATTCCCTATGGAATCTGGCAGAAAACGAGGGGAGGCAAGAAAGGTGGAGATGGGAAAGAGGAAAAAAAGTGGGGAGTGGCACCTACTGTCTGTTTTCTTCTTCCCCCCCTGTTCCTACCACCGCACTGCCGTTGGAAATGGCATCCTCCCCTCTACGGTACTGCGCAAAGGAATGGAGTCGGGGATAAAACCGCAGCGCGTACGGCCTTTGTAACCAAACAACCGAAATTCGGTCGGGGTGGGTGTCTGTGTGTAAATACAGCCCTTCTTTCTCTCCCTCTCTCTCAGACTGCCGTTCAGAGGACAGGCTGCTGCTGAAGTAATGGAGACGGCGGACGCAGTATGTTTGAGCCGGTTCTGAACCCAGCGGTTGTTGCTAAACAACCGGACCTGACGCTTGAGATGTCAGCAAGTGAGTAATACAGATTAAATGCTTATGCTACCATATCCTTAAACTTGTTTAAGCCTCGATATGATGAAAGGCTATGGAATAATGTTCCCTGCTGTATGAGAAAGCAAAGTTACCACTCCACTGCATAATCGGGAGACTTCCTCGGCCAGAAGGACCAAGCCCAAAGCTGGTTGTGTCCTCAGCACTTCCAGGCAGAGTTGCCATCTTCATTGCTGGTCGCTTTAAGAAGAGAGGTGAAAAAATAGTATAGTAAATGGTTAAGAGAGAAAAATGTTCTCCCCTTCATTTCCTCATGCTCTCTCTGGAGCTGCTCTCTGCCCTCAGTCTCCCATTTATCCTTACCCAGTCCTTCCCAATCCTCCTTCAATCCCTGCTTTCTAACGCTGTTATTTCTTTTGCAAACCTTTACAGACGCGTCACTTAGGGCTGTCTTGATGTTACCTAGCCTGTGGCAAGCTCACCCTTATGCAAACAAAAGCTGAGTTTGGGCAAGAGTCTTTTTCGCTTCTTTAATTATTCCCACGACATGATTTCCAGGTGCAATCCCTGCCCCAAGCAGTTCACAGTCCTGCTAACACTTAACCACCTTATAAGGGAGAAGGAGGAAAGCAAGCAAGCGAGGAGAAAAGCCCCAAACCCCAGTACTTTCCCCTTCCCCGTGGTTTGCAGCTCTGACACGTCATCGTCACCACGGCACGGCGAAACGAAACCTCCCCGGCACCCGCCCGGGGCACCCATGGGTGCGGGGTCCGGCGCCCGCCGCACCGAGGAGTTAACGGCTTCTTTCCTGCCTGCTGCCCCTGCCCGAGGGGCACCCAGCGGCCCCCGGGAGCCGCGGCGGCGGGCAGGGAGCGGGCAGGGAGCTGCCGGCACTTTGAAGCAAGTGAAATCAACGTTGAGATTTGACACCCAGTCCTCGACCAATCCGGGAGGGCTTTTCACCTGCCATCACCTCCTCCGCCAATCGGACGGCGCCTTTGGGCTGAGAGCCCTCCCCGGCCAATGGGGAGCCAGCTCTGCCACTTAGTTAATGATGCAGCAGTACAGGGAAGACTATCACATGTGAGCTGGAAGGCTGCCAACATGGAGACACGGAGAGAGCAAGGTAAACAACTTTCCAACGCCAAAATGATGACATTTAATCCCTAAATGCTAGCTTCCCGTCTCGACTCATCCTTAACCCCTTTCAGCTGGTGTGGAAGCGTCTGGAAGGCACCGTCTACCTGTCCCCGGTGCTTTTAAAAACTGGACGACATGCCCTGCAATGATCACTGCGTCACCGTTTACCACTTTCCGAACTACGCAGTGACAAACCTCCAAGCTCTGAAACGCAGAGCGCCTGTTAACCCCTCCACCAAACCCTCGCCAACATGCCAGCCTTTAGGGAGACGGGGGAATAAAAAGCCCAAACAAAACATGAAAACAGCAGTCTTTGCAAAGTTGTCATCTCTCCCCCACGACTACTACCCTCCTCTGCAGTACAGCAATGCCGGCAAGAGTGACATTAGTACAACCTGTGCCGTCGTTCCATTGAGAAAACAGCTCTGACGCAGAACAGAGCAATCATACCCAGCCAAAATAATAATAAAGGCACTCTGGGATCCGAACTTGGGGACGCCGGGGGAAAGGGACGCCCTGCAAATAATTAAAATAGGTAGATGCAGCTCAAGCCCCATCCTGATCAAAGGGTACGTACGTGGGAAAGACGAACCGGACCGAAGAGCTCTGCCCGTGCACCATCTGCGCAGTCCTCAGCCCTCTGCTCGCTGTGTAGCGCCGCAGAATAGAAGGTTCCAGAAATTTCCTTTCCGTTAACCCTTTCGCTGTCTGCCCACTCTCCCTCCCCGCGGGATTAAGCGCGCCGGGTCTCCAGCATCGTCAATGGGCGAAGCCTCCTATGCCAACTAAGCCCAAATACGATCTTTAAATGACACTGGATGGTGGCAGGAGCCCACTCCCTGGTGTTGGTGTTACTTCTCTTTCTGGAGCCCTCTCTGCCTCTCTTGCTGCCTCTCTCCCCTCTTGCTGCAGCAGGGCTGTTGCTGGTAGACCTATCGACGGAGCTTGCTCTCTCACTCTCTCGCTGAGCTCTGTGACGCAGCTCTAAATTCTCCAGCCTGCTCCCTGTGTTATAAGAGCGGAACTGCAGCTTTCCAGGGAGCCCGTGCCAGCGGTGCCAGGGCCAGGCAAACCGAGGGGAACGTCGCTCCTGGACTCTGCACCTTTTTTTGGTAATTATTATGTTCCTCACCTCTGTTTCTGTGCTTCCTCCAAGGCTCTCAGCCTCGCATCTCCTTCTCTGCTTCTGAGTCATACTTACTAGGTTAACTCTTTTAGGATTGGTAGTCAGCAATAAAAATCTCGAACAAGCGCAGCTGAAACCACAGCCAACTTTGTGGTGGTTTCTGCTTTAAAAAAACCAAAGCAAATCTTCTTGGCTCTAAAAAACAAAAACACACACGCGCGCACACACACACGTTCCAGTAGAGAGTTAGTGCTTTTTGATTAACTGTTTCGGTGACAGGAACCACTACTTGACTTCCTAAAATAAAATATTTTAGGCCTACATCTTGCAAATACTCAGCAGGCAGTTACCCTGAAGCACAAGGCAACTTAAAAGGAACTGCTCCTGTGAACGAACACAGGTCTTTGGGGCATAAAAGCATGAGGCTACTGCTGGACCCACAAGACCCTGCTATGCTGGCCGCAAGACATTGATCTGAATTTGGTTCAGCCACTGGGCAGGTGCATGGTGTAAGACAAGGTACTGAAAGTGCTAAAAAGCTATAGGCTCTTCTTAATCTGAACAGTATTAATAAGTGTTCTCACACACACAGATTCAGAATGCTCAGTGTAGGCAGGGGAACTAATAACTGCATTCCTGGAGCCACCAGAATCCAAAAAATCTCTGTCAAAGAAAGTCCACAAACAGCTATGTATTTCAGCACAGCAGGCACCACCAGGCAAGAGAAATTTTGCAGATGGACACTCTCTCCTTGCCTCTGCCCCCTTGCATTAACTCTGGTGCCTTCAGTCAACTTCAGCACCAGGCAGGGGAAGCGGTGCTCTCCCGTCTTGGAGCCTCAAAACCAGAAAATGTGGAGGTGGATCGGCGGTAGATACAGCATCTGGGAGTCAAAGAGAAGCTAATGGAAAGCCAGCGCTGTATGAGGGAGTTCATGCGTCAGTCTGCATATACAAAAGAGCGAGCGAGAGAGCCAGCAGTCCATTTGAAAAACAGAATCAAGGGAGAGATCACTACTACACGGCTACATCTGCCATTTTAATTCCAGACTTCAGAGCTGGCTGCAAGCTTTGGGTTTTTCACTACAACCAAAGCTGAAGTAACCACTATTTTTTCTCTTCGCAGCGTCTGAAGAGCCTGAGCTATTTTGGGATTTGTCTGTACTACACTGAAAATGACACCTGTTACGCACAGACACAAATGAGAAGAATTGCAAGCTCCCGGTTTCTCAGATAATGATTCTACAAAAAAAAAGAAAAGGTTCCTATGAGCTCGGGACCTGGGAGAGCAGCGCAGGCTCTCAGTGTGGGGTGAAGGGGATGACCCTTGCGAATTGAACAGTCAGACACAAGTACAAAAAATGTAAAAGGTCCGTTGTAGCTGATGCAAGGGGAAATCAAACCTTCATGTGACCACAAGAAGTAGTGCTTGATCAACTAAATGCCAAGACATGGTTTCTTATGCAATCAAACCCATGGGACTTCAAGCCTTACATACACACTTTGTGGCCAAAGCTGCAAGCATTAACTACTTCAGTTAATGAAGGTAAAATTGTAAGAGCGCTACGGCTACTTAAATGAGTCAGCCAGCAGTGATACTCGCTAAAGTAGGCCAGTGTTTTATGTGATGTTAAGCTGTCTGTGCTGGTTTCAGTTACCGAAACCTGAGTTATCTCAGAAGCTCCACCAACATGCAGGGTCAGAGCGGATTTTCCGCGTTCCCCGTTCTCCCCGTTAGCGTGTGGCTGATTTACCACACACCAGCACTGTGCAGACGAGACAGAGGCCATCTCGCTGGACCTGCGCGACCCAGCGAAGCTCTGAACATGATTGCGTACGGCACTGGAGCAAGATAAAAGACTCGGAGGCTCAGAAATGGGACAGTTGACTGGTGCTTTTAGCTCACAGCGATTTTGTCAGTCTTGTGGTATATTAAGAAAGTAAAATGGAGCTTTGATTTATTTCAAATTATATCTTTTTGGTTGCTTTCAGGGGAAAGGCAGCATTTATTTTATGGTTTACTTTCATTTGAAAATGACCAGCCATGGAACATTTCTAGCTTTACCTGACTGTAAGTATTTACTTTTTGGTGGTACTCAGGCTCCCAAGAAGATTCAAAGCTGCACCGCACTGGGAAACACTCAAGTGCGCAACTAAGAAAACATGGCACAATGGAAAGCTTCAGCACTTGAAACTGAATAATGAGGCCCAAAAAAATAAAGTCGTCTTCTCACACAGTTAAGTCAGTTCAGTGTTGGACAGGCTTTGGCATTTTCTGTGAGCTGAAGTAAGGAAATAGAGGCTGTGATTCCATGGTAGAAATCTGTGCTGCTTTTCTGGTTTAAGTGGAGCCCATGTACACGTTTTGTTACTGCCTCTCCCCCCCCCCCCCCCCCCCCCCAAACTCATCTAAAAACAGGCAAAACTTTGGTTTTGTAAAAACTGACTACGAGGAAGCAAAGTCCCGGGCTAGAAAGCAAGCCTGGGAAATGGAAGTAATCCACGACCATGGTGGGAGGCAGGGGAGATCAGTCTCACCAGGCAAATGCGGTGTAAGTATCCATTCCAAAGTGAGGGGCGACCCGACTACAACTGTGCCATGGGTGCTTACAGTGTTGATAAAAAAACAAAAAAGTTTCGATAGTGCTAGACAATGTAATAAGATGTCACGACTTACAACTTGAACGGTTCAGGCTGGATGTTCGGGGAAAAATAAATTTCTTAGGAGGGTGGGAGGGATTGAACCCCCAGCCGTCACTACCAAGTCTACCGTCAATTAACAGTTTCCCTCGGCATCATGAAAGGATCAGGGAGCAATTCGTCAGTGAGCAGAGGAGGTGTGGGCTTGCCACTGCTTATATGCCAAACTGTACGTAAAGACGCATCCTCAGTTCCGTGGCATCTCCCATGCTATTTTCTGCTATCATGCTACGACGACTTTAACAGCAATAACTTACGAAGTCTGACGTTACAAAACTCTACGCACATCGGTACTGCGGGTGATAAAATAACCTCGGCCATCCACTGAGGAAGGTCCTTGGTCTTTTTAATGACGAACGAAACCCCCCTGGTACCACCCGCACTTTCAGCTTCCTGCTGGTGAAGCCTTGGCTCAGGTTTCAGTTTAAATGCCATCGGCCACACCTTCCGCCGACTACAGGAAACTGCGATTGTTAAAATCAGGGCATGTTCCTATTTAACTAAAAGGCTGAGATCAAATAATCCAAAGGCCTCGACTACGCCAAACAAATTCCTGGCCAAGGCATAGCAAGTCTGTGCAGCTGTAAATCTGTAACCCCTCGACCTCAATATCCGTGTAAATGACGTCTCGGCACATCATCTCGGGGAGCGGTTGGTAATAAACAGAAGGAGCAAAGAATCGGGCAGAGGTGGACAGGGGAATGTAAAAGTTAACAATAACGCTTAGCACAACATTCTTCAGTTTACCACCCAAAAGTCCTGAAAGTTCCTTTAAAATGCACAATAGTAGGTTTTTCAAATGCTGACGTGGGACAGCTCTTTTCAAAAACGTGAAATTTGTCAGCGCTACCTCTTCCTCACAAAACGCTCGCAACCTCAGTGAAACGATGTTTTCCAACAAAAATCTATTTCAGCACAGAATTCCCAGCCAGCTCCATTCAAGGAGTATCAGCAGAAACAGTAACACGACAGCCCATCTGCCAGGACTATTTCCCCAAACCCTCTCACCAGTCAGAGGGCGATTAATGTTTAAAATTTTCTTTTAATCTGAATGTTGTACTAGTAAATGGTCCTTAAAAAAAAAATCCTACTTAATTCTTTGCTATAGTAAAACAATTGTCTACACTGACCGCAAATAAAGAAGTAATGTTAGTTGTTACCTACAGGAACTGGTAAGTTTTTAATGTTTGTTTATTTAAAATTGATACAATTTTGCATATGGGAAGGCTGAAAAATAAACGTTAAATAATTTGACCCACATTGTATGTGGAATCAGGGTCAATGCTGATATGGAAATTCGGGAGTTCCTTGCTCCCAGATTTTACTCAAGTTGTGCCTCTTGCTTAATTATCGTCCTTACTGCACAGAAGGCCCCCAGTCAATTAGCGAGACGTAAACGTCATCTGAAACAGAAGCTGCCGGAACAGTGTGGCTTTGAGAGGAAATTGATAGGAAATTATTTCGAGGAGGTACTTTCTTTCATTTTTCAAAGAAAAGCAGAAATAAGACATTGAAGTCTTCCTTCTATTCTCACACGTACATGGATGACAACAACAGAGAATCCGTGGTTTTGCAGTGCTGTCCTAACAAGTCACCAGGACATGCAGACTTCCAGGAAACCGGAGACTTGCAACTCCAAAATAGGAGTATTTGCTAACACAGCTACCAGAGTCCATGAAGGGATATTCTACGTGATGTACCACGCGTCAGGTTTTGTTCCACTGTGACAACAGAAAAGTTACAGTCACAACAAACATTTAGGTTTAGGTTTTTTTCAGAAAGGTTTATTGTTTGCCAGACAAGTTTCGTTAGCGAATGCCAGAGAAATCGCTTCTGCAATATTTTCAGCACTGCCTATTCTTTGCCAGCCCAGTGCATACACACGCTGTTATTCTCACTGGGGTCCCAACCCACAGGAGGAAGAGCAGGCAGACGTATAAATAACAACAAAAAACCCTTCTGAAACAGTTTTAAAGGTGATTCCCTGCGCCTGCTTGGGTCTGCACAACTGACTGCGCACAGAGATTGGGGTGGGGGTTTTTTCGTAGTCCTCTTTGGGGGGGTGGTTCAAGGGAACTGGATGGAATAGCTGGTGTTGAAATCAAAAGACTGCAAAGCCAGAGGTGTGGGTTCGTTCCCAACAACTGTTGGGGATGTGCTGGCATTGGGTAGTCACATTTGCATAAAACGCTTGCATTCTTCATGCAAGCCTAGCCCACGCAATAAAGCAGGCACTGAAATGGAAACCTGCAGGTGAAAACCTAGCCCTCCCTTTGAAAAGCTGGAGTCCTGGAATTTGCCCTGTGAAGTCTAAGAAAATCCCAGCTGGAACTGCCGAGATCCTTTCCAAAGACGTGGCACCACATTAACATACAAGCTGCTTCAAAGCAGAGCTTATGCCCTGCGTTGAAGCCGGGTTCAAGGTATTTAGCATCCTCAACCGACAGCTCTGCTCACTCTGCTTGCTGTCTTGCAGCGTTCCTGGTCAGCACAATGACAAAAAAGCTGCCCGGAGGTTGGCGTGGCGGCTCCCCCGGACCCCCGGCCGCTCTGCCTGCGGTGGGAGCGGGAGCAGTGGCAGCCAGGCTCCCCGAGCTGCAGGTTTTGCTCAGTTCCAAATCTAAGGAGCCAACAGCGCTGAGACAAAAGTAATTATTTCAGCTATTAGCTGCTAAGAATAGAGCCGGCGGGGGTGCTGTGCATGGCTGAGGTGCACTGACAGCACAGTCGGAGGTAGCAGGGATTGCAGTGGAAGCACAGAAATAGCCATTCGCTACGCTCAGCACTTTGAAGCTTCATGAGTCACCAAAATACACGGCGGGGGGGGGGGGGAGACAGGGGGGGGGGTGGGGGGGGGGGGGGGGGGGCACTGACAGGTGGGGTGTAGAGGAAAATGCACCCTGCCCCTATGTGTAAAGCAGAACATGCCCCTGGGCTGATTGCTGTATTTTCTGGGAGAGAACAGCGTTTTGCTGAGGAGCCTGTTTTTTTCCTAAGGAGAGCATCTTCCCAGTCACGAGGCAGTGGACCACCCTCACGCTTCCCACCCATCGGAGAGCACGGCTGTAGCAAGGAAAACTTCAAGTAGACCTGATGCCCGTACGCTGCTTAAAGGTACTGTTCCCCTGCCCGGGGAGGGACACGGCCCTCGGGGAGGCACCGCGGCCGCTCCTTCCTCCCACCGCCCCGGTGCCTGGCCCCCCCGGCCAGTCTCACCTGGGGCATGAATAGTTGCAAAAGCCAAACATTACCCGGGGGTGGGGGGCAGCGGGATGGAGGAATCTATCGATCTCGAGCCAACTGTGTTTCACGGTGTTTCCCTAACTGCTAATCTTACTTGAAGTTCCCTTTACAAATACATTATAAAAGGTTAAACATATGAACAGCAGGTATTTAAATACAGGATCAGTGAACGATCAGGTGCTCAGCTGGCTGTTCATCGACATCTTTAACATCTTGTCCTGATGTTATTTAGCATAAATCGTACTGGTATCACTACATGTTTTTACTCAGTATAGCTTGGAAGAGGCGCTTTTCCTTCCGTGCTGGTTGTGCAGCCCAGGGTACAACACATTCCTGATCTATGACTATGTTTCCAAACTACATAGTAAAATGAATAATAATGATAGTAAAAGTTGTACAACTGTTTTTTACGCAGCAACCTTTGTAGTGCTGGATTTTCCAGCTATTGTACATGGGGAAAAAAAGTTATTTTGTTAAAACCACCGTGCCCGGCCAAAACAAAACCAAAAAACAACAAACTCAGGGTTTAAAAGAAAATTTTCATATCAATCCTGGGTGCAACTGCAGAAAGAGTCAAGCTAGCTAAAATTAAACATCTCAGCTAGAGCATGGACAGGGCACCAGCCAGCTTGCTAAAAATAGATTAATCCTAATTACAGCCACACTTCTGCTTTTTCAAGGTTTCCCGTTTCACGTGGGGACGCAGAGGCTGTGAATGGAGAGGGGGATTGGTGCCCACTGCGGCGGGAGAGGGGACGGGGGGCGCGTGCCGCCCACTATTGCGTAACCCCGGGAACACGCCGTCCTCCGGCGGGAGCGACGGGAGCGACGGGAGTGACGGGAGCGACGGGAGTGACGGCAGCGTCCCGCCTCGCCAGGCTTTGGCTGCCCGGCTCCAGCTGATCGGCGCAGGCTTAACTCGGCGACCAGCCCTGGAAATCTGCTCTCCCCAGTGAGCAAAACCAGACTACACCACGGAAAACGGGGTTTCAGGTAATGTGTGCTTTGCTGGTTAAAGATTTAAACATCGCCACCTTCCTACCGGCTCCCTCAACCGCTGGCAGCCCTGGGGGAGCTCGGCCCTGTGCCAGAGCTGCCCAGCGTGGTTAAAACCCCCCGGGGCGGTGCCGTGCGCCAGTATGTCCCGTAGGAACTGCCATAAATCCCTATTGGTTTTATTTCCTCCTGGACGACATTCACACAGAGAGCTGACTTACGATCTTGTAAGCAGAATTACAAAATGTTTAGTATGAAATAAACATATTTAAGCCTCTGCTTTCAAATTACAGTAGTTTATTTCTCCCGTAAAGCCTATAAACTACGGAAAACAACTATTTTCCCACCCTAAAGGATGTATATTAATTACCAGTTTAAATATTTAGCCAGAAAATTTATCGCTTCAGCTATAATAACTTAGTTTTGTTTTATCAGAAACCAGGAGTTAATGCTATGTTTTTTCCTTTCGTTTCTGTAGCAGCAATCACTAGGTAAGCACAAGGGCCCCTCTGCTTGAGATGGATCTCGGGCTGCACACATTGCTGCTGCTGCTGCTGCTGCTGCAAAAAACAGCCAGCGACTGAAAGACCTTCTAGCCGGTAAAACAAAGGAAAAATTCATCAAACACTCCTTCAGTATCTTGGATTTACGTAACTGAGGAACAACTCTCCCGCAAATACAGGGGGAACAGCACGAATTTCATTTAAGGTGATCGACTGAGCCTGTTTGGATGTTTTAGAAAAAAATAAAACAAGTCCCGATGAACGTTAGAACACAGCCATCACAAAGGGCAGGATCTGAAACGCCGACAGCATCGCCTCCAGGGCTGTCAGCCTGGCAGGTTGCACTGCGTGGTGGTACGGTTTTGGACTCTCTGGGTGGCACGGTGCTGGTCAGCTGCCTCCCCCCGGGAACACGGACGCTTACAGCCTGGCTGAGCGGCGCTCGGAGGACAGGGGAGTTGGGAAGAGGGTATCTCTCTGGAAAATACCTTGTTAGCTTTGAGCAGGACTGCCACTTCAGTAAATAGTATTTTTACTTATAGCTCATCAGAAAAGATTTCATTTTACGTTTTTGAGATTCATTTGCCCTCTGCACTGAAAGGCAGATCCAGGATTTGGGGCTTGCTTTTTGTATTTTTAATTAAAGGAGAAAGACACGCTGCAGAACAGCTGGTACCTTTGGGCTGACAGGCACTCACCTGGGCTGACAGAAATTCGCCTGCACATCCCTGCTTTGATCTCCACAGAAGGCAGTCCTGTGGCTCAAGCCTCCCATATCCCAGCTGAGTTTGTAGCAGAGATTTTGGCTGTCCTGCTGTCCTGGTTGTCAGTCTTGCTGTCACCTCCCAACTCCCCGGAGTTACACCCTGGGTACAAGAAAATCTCCCATTAGAAGTTTCACCAACCTTAATATGACAAAGCAATATTTTCCAATTGGGAAATGAATAAACAGGGAAAAATTTGTTTATAGACATTCCTAAGCAGCTTTCTTAGCATTACTGTGCCACCAGCAGACCGCATCCGAGAGCAGACCTCCTCCTTTTCCCCACTGCTTTACGGGATGCACCTACAGAAAGGTAGCGATGCTGCGTGTGTGCAGAGAGGCTTGGCCGTGACTTAGAAACACCTATGGATACGAGGGCACATCTCACTGGATGCATGTGTCTGCCAGCCCCTGCCTGGAGTGACTGCTTTTATAAGCATAGCGAGAGATTGGGAAATCTGCTGTGATTCATACGAATCGCTTCAGTCCCCACTCCCGCCCCCTGCACAGCACCCACGAGTGCCCGGGAGCTGCCAGACGCACGCAGAGCGAGCACCACGCCTGCCTGCAGCTCGTATCCCAGAGTATTTAAAACTTGATACCACAAATTATTTGCCCTTTTGTGAAGGATTCCCGAAATGCTTTTTATTTTTACTACTGAAAATTATCATATTCAGAGTGGTTTCATCAGCTCAGCTGAATAAACCGACACCGTCAGTAACCGTGGCGTTTCGCTGTTCCTGCTGGGTTTGGTGCTGGCAGGTACTGGCTGAGGGTTATCTCTGCCTCTTGTCTCAGCCTTGAAACTGGGATTGTAAATTATTTTGGCCAGGGATAAACTGTCTTTGCTTGTACAGCACTGAGCCGCACTGGCCTCTGGGTCTCAGCTGAGGCTTCTAGATGCTTCTAAAAATAAGTAATTACAAGCTACTATCTTTTAAAAATACTTGTATAAAGGAGGGAGCGCGAGGAGTCTCCTTCCGCAGCTGTTTTCTCCTCAAACTGCCAAGAATTTTTTTTTTAAACCTTCTGAACTGTGTCTTTTTGGTCAGTTCTATTCTGTAGCCTTTCATAAAACAAGGGTATGCAACAGTTTAAAAGTTAGGATGGGTATTTTGTACTTACATAGCAATAATAATTTGAAAACCACTAGTAAGTTCTAAAATCTAAGCGATTAATGAAATAAAAATGAATCTCAAAAATATTTTTATGCATGAGTTGATTACTCTTCCCAGCATGGAATTATTTTGCAAACAAATCTAAATTAGAGGTTGAGCTTTTCTTTTTCTTTTCCCCTAAGAAAAAACAGATATTGTCATTTTTTGAGATATTTTGGTTTTTTCTTACTTGGCCAATTCTGATTAGTCACATTAGTCCCACTGTAGATTTTTTTTTCTCTTTCCAGAATGGGAGACCTTTGTTTTGAGTGATTCCTTTGTATAATTTGTAAAGTAGAAAACAAAACACTAAACATTACAAAACAAAACAGATGAAAATACTTTCAGCTTTGCTCATGTTCCTGCCAACTATTTTCCTTTTTTTAAAAAAAAAACCCACACAAAATAGCTCCTTCTCAGCCCGTACAGGACCGTATCGTTTTACTGCTTTAAAGGGGAAAGGAGAGCTGAGGATTAGCTCTCAGTCTGCTGGAAGGGCCTAAGAAATGGCAAGGACTGGTTTTAAGCCTCTAATCCAGCTTCTAATACTATTCCTCCCCCCAGAAAACAAGGCAGTAAGAATATATTGTGATGAAGGTACAAACTTTTAAGACTTCTTTAAATACCTATTTTGAACAGCACACCAAAGCCATATTATTAAGAGATTGATAGCGTGAACACAATTTATTTGCCCATTGACTGTGCTGGACATGAGCCTCCGCTCTTTAGATCCGTTCCCACAATGTCACTTTTCATTCCTTAGGGCTGGACCATCAAAATGACGGCTGCAATACTTCAAAAGCCAAGAGTGGTATTTCCAGCAGGCCCTTTACCTCCTCTTCACTGATGCCTGTGCACGTGCAGTTTCTCTCTTTGGGAGACGGTAATAGCTTGTGCACGGTAACAGGCAGAAATCAGCCTGGCAGAACCGACCTCCAGCCGTGCAGTGCTGCAGGTTACTGTGAAAGAGAAATAGCAGCATCCCAAAGCGATTTCATGGAGCTTCCAAAACCACCTGTGAGTAACAGCTCTGCTTGGGGTAGAAACTTTTTTTTTTTTTCTTTTATTTTCACTCCAGGCTTCATTTGTTCCTTTGTTTGCCTGGGAGGTTTTCACCAAGTCCCGAAGACGGTCATGTTCTGGGGACACTCGGAACTGTTGCATGGCTGGCTGGTCCATCAGAGCCTGTATCAGCTCCAGCCCTCCGGTCCAGCTGAAGATATCTACTTTGCCTCCAAGATGAAACGACAGTCTAGAGGTGAGGTGCGTGCCTGACTCTTGAGAATTCCTCTTAAATATTCAGAGCGTGAAAGCTCAGAAAAATCAGAGCTTATGTAAGGCCTTAAAATTTGGGGCGCACCAATAAGTAATAAATAACAGGTCACAGGGCTGAGACGGGCTCCTTCTGCCAGAGTCTTGCAGGAGGCTGCCTTACCCCAACCCCAGTTCCATCCCTGAGGCTGTTGCACACAATGATTTCTCTTTGGCAAGTTTCGGGAAGTTTAACCTACAAACTCGGGGCTGGGTGGGGACTCGGGGAGTTGTGGTGGCCGCCGCTCCAGCTTTCACTGTCTCAGGTGTGCGCAAAATGACGTGGGATGTTGTGCTTCATGCAACGCTGGCCCGAGTTAACCCGTAGCCCTATTTTCCATCTGTAACCATGGCAACCTGAGTTATCTTGCAGAGGTACCTGTCACCCCGTGGTAGTAACACCCTGCTTGTCACAGCCGAACCTACAGTCCCACCGCTGGGATTGTCCATGTGCACATCCCAGTTGCCTGAAACTGCAAAGAACCCCCCCCCAAAAGCGAGGTGGTGTTTGCAGGATCACCGTTTCCAATGCAGTTCTGGCGGAGGCCGAGTGGGAGGTGGGGAGAAGGCAGAGGAAGAGCAGGAATGCCGGAGCAGTTCAGGCACAATCCCAGCTCTTGGCAATACAATCAGCTCCTTGGCAACGGGAGGAAGGTGTGTCAGGGTGGATGGGACACAAACACGCCGGCTCCAGCAACAGCTCCAGGAGAGAGGAGCATCACCACTAACGCGGCTCATCTAATTTTGCCATGGAGCACTTGAAAGGAGAATGAAGTAACAGCTGGAAAGAGCCGGAGGCCCGAGTGCGTTACACAGCAGCATGAGGGCCTTTGCTGTCCATTTTTATAAAATATTTTTCATACAACAGCATTGAGTTTAATTGTATTCAAGAGAAAGTTGCCTATACTGACCCTCTGCCTACACAGCAATTTCTCACATGGAGAAGGAAGATGGCTGGTACCATGAATGGAGAGAACAAATTTGAGGGTTGGACTAGATGATCTTTAAAGGTCCCTTCCAACCCAAACCATTCTGTGATTCTATGATTCGAAATGCCTCGGCCATTTAGACTATCTTGCAGGACTTCACGGTTGCCACTCTTCAGGAGGTACTGTCCATCTACTTGATCAGAGCAACTGTTATCCCTCAAAAGAGGAACAGGCCTTCAAATTTTCTGAGACCTAAATCATTAGAAAGGTTTTATAAGACTTTGCTGTCTTTTTTACAAGACACTGCTGCACTTGTACACTAAATTACCAGTACTGAGAAGCTAAAGAGTTAAATCAGAATCAGAGAGATCCAACAGATTCTCATAAAGTCTTTAAAATCAAGATAAGGGGAAGAGAGGAATCTATCTTAAATAATGAAAAAGACATAGATTCTAAAATTATTATTGAGTGGATTCTTAGTAGTAATATTAGAAGAAAAGTCATTTCTAAGCAGTCAGTGACTGCTGAGCTGGCAGTCCTACGCTGTAACTATGATAGTCCTGGTTGCACGGAGGCACCAAGACTTTAATTCCAATTAGTTTTACATTGAGTGTGTCACCCCTCACACGAAGGAGGACAGAAAACACATCTCTATTATTTTGTAAACATACAAACATGGTTTCCACACTCATTTCAGTATTGCACAATAGTACTAAAGAGGTCAGTTTCATCTCTGAGGAAAAGAATTGCATAGAAAAGTAAAGGCTGGTGCAAATGAGCTATCAGGAATTACCCACACGTGAACAGAGTTGCCCAGGAGATGCGGTGGGTACCCAGTGACAGGCTGCGAACCATCAGGGACCAGCAGCCAAAGCAGTGCATGGAGAACAGTGTGCGTGAGGAACAAAAAAGCGAGATGTCGGCGGATGGTGGTAATTCCGCTTCCCCGTGCAACGACACGAAGAATTGCTGCATGGTTTGGGGTGGGAAGGGAAGCTGTGATTCCAACAGCAGCACATGCATTAACCTTGCTGCTCTGTGTTGATCAGTTTTCCTACAGTCCCCATCCGAATATAATCCAGTAATAGAGCTTTTCTCCTTTTGAAAATGCTGTCTGGTGTTTCTGCCCACATTTGTAGGATGTTTAGTTTTCGAAGAGGTACATCTATGGCAGGGTAAAAGGTCCAGGATATTCATTAGAATTCAGGAGTCTGTGAAATGGGAGCTGGTGCAAGAAAGTGTCTTCTGGCATTTGGGGTACCCCGTTTCAATCATTGATAGGGTGAGAAGAGAGGTGCTCAAGGGGAATATAGGGAAGCAGACTGGATATGACAGGTGAAAATAAGGCCATCAGATGTGCACATCAATGAGCCAAGAATGACTGAGACCTAAATCCCAGTCTTCCCTCTGACACATGCTCTTTCATCAGGGCTACCTCCTGGGAGCTCCAGCGTCCCAGAGGGTTTGCTTTTCAGCCTCTCTCGTTAGCATTTCCCTCTGTGAGATGTAACAGATGCTTTCTGCAACGTCGTTCTGGAGATCTGCAGCTCTTTGCTGGAGATGGAGCATTTCTTCACCTCTCAACTGCAGGTAAAGGTGAAACATGTACGAGGTCACCGGCAGGAGAGTCCACGATGCCCCAGCTTGTGCGGGTAAGCATTTGGTTCTGCACAGCCTCGACACCGAACCCGCCACCCCCGGGGATGAAATCTGGGTTATATAAAGCCATTCCTGCCTCGAAACGGTGAGGTTAAAATGAGGTTGTCCAAGATGAGAGCTGCCTCAGGAGAACGATTCGCTGCCTGCACCAAACTCTGAGTACAGGTGAAAACTGAAACGCTCAGTGCTCAAATATACATAAACACACCGGCCAGGATGCTGGGAGCTTCGTGAGCACTCAGTGTGTTTGCAAATGTTCTGGAAAATGAGTATGCAGTGAGCTGGCAATGTTTGGAGAGGATACAAAATCAGTGAGGTGCATCCATGGTAAAACAGTGAGGAGTAAAGGACGGATCTCATGATGTGCAGTGCTGGGGAAAAAATTAACTGATTAAATTCAGAATTTGTAGGTTCAGAGTGATAGGTTAAAAAAACCCCACCAAACCATAACTGAACATATTCAAGTGATGGATGTGGTGTTACTCAGAAGTTCACGGAGAGCTAGCTGCAGGATGTGGGAAGGAGTGCAGCTACCTGCCATGCCTGTATGCTCCTTCCCTGGGTGCTCCCTACCAGGCACCGTGAAAGGCAGGCTCCTGGCGTGATGGATTTGCACAGTCCCAGCAGGGCAGGGCTAATTCTTATACTCGCATCATTCCATTTAAGTGACAAACTGTACCAAGCAGGCAGCGTGACGGTCCACAATCACAGAGCACTGTGAGGCTGTAGGATGCCAGATAAACACACCAGAGAGAAGTTTTATGCTGTATCTAACCACAGTTCCTACTCATTTCACAGCCCAGTATAGCCAGCACTGAAAACTGCACAATTAAAGCATTTTTAAAGGGTGCAAAGCCTACATTATTCCTTCTATCAGTGCTGTATGAAAACGGCCAGCTGACTGGTATGCTGTGGAAGGGCCACCACATGAAAGTGGACCCAGGTAAGAAAGTATAGGACTGTAACAGAAATGCTAAATCATACTTTAAAGGCAGGTGTTTCTTTTCCAGAATACTAATGTAATTCTTACAGCACAAAGAACAAAAGCTTCCTTCTGTAAATCCATTTCACAGAGACCACGAGATGGGGAAATCTATCACGCTTAGGTAACTGACGTCGGAAGGAGCTACTCTCAGTGGCCCAGCGTTAATGTATCGGTGAGCTTCGATGCTGGAGATTTAGTAATTCAGTAACTGGAGAGAATGGCAGTGATGGAGACCACCAAAACCAACACGCAGATGCCTCACAGCTTTGGACCATCGCAAAGAAAGAGACAGAAGGCATGTTATCAAGACCACACAAGTTTGTTTGAGATGGACCTACTGCCTTCTAATAGCATGGGGAAAAAAAAAACCACCCGACTTTCCATCTCCATGGTAACTCCTTCCTCCAAAGCACTTTTAATGCAATTTGTTTCCTGTTCCTCTAACTTCTTTGATGGCTTTAGAACAGAGCAGTCGAGGCTGAAGTGCTGGTAACACACCTACAGCAGGACAGTAGATGAGAAACCATGTCTTTGTCTTTGACAGCAAGTGACGAGTTGAGCTTCTGTCCCCTCCAAGGAGATACCTGTGTTACCATCACTAAACTGGCTATGTGCAGAATGATTCCTGACTGCAGAAAAAAGCCAAAGGCAAATTCTCTGCAGAAGACAGCAGGAGAGGATCAACACCGCTCCAGCCTCTCTCCTTGCAGGAGTTGGTATACGAGTTATACAAGTCACTTCTAGTAGAGGTCCCATCTCAGGATGGATCCCTATGTCTGTATTCCAAAGGGCCTTGGTTTGTGATGGTAGTATTACTGTAGATAACTACCCGTGCTGGCCTTTGCTGCTCTTAGCATCCACACACCCTTTCGTGTTACTGCTCTTTCCTGTTCATCTTAGAGGCCAGCCAGGGTGAGAACCCAGAAGGGCCAGCCAGGGCGATGCCATCTTATAAAACCCTGCTCCAGTCTGACAGAGTGATACTATGAAAGGGAATTAGCCTGAGTACAAATATTCACTCAAATGGACCATGAACACAGCCGCAGGACACTTTGTCAGCAACCGATAATGTAGGTAAGAAGCATTTTGTCAAATGGGCAGGACATGTCTGAGCGAAAGAAACTTTAGCCTCTTAAATATTGAAGTTCCAAAATTAAACCCTTGTTTATATAACGACTGGGTCACTGCTGCAGAACATGGGAGTTTGCAGCATTGTACCAAAAAAGGCCCTACGAAACACAGACCTTCATATAGGGCACTGAGTCTCCCGCAGAAGCAGACTCTGCAGCGTGCTGCTGCTTGCCATGGGGGCTTTCTGCTCGGCTCTGTCTCTCCCAGGCCTCCCCCCCCATTCATGTCCCCACCTGATCCACCTGCTCAGCCGGCACCGCACCATCTTGTGCAAGAATCGGGTGAGCTCCCATCCGCCGGCCGGGCTCTGCGCAGGCGGGGGGGCAGCACCGGGGAGCCCCATGCAGCGAAGATGCTCGCGGGTCGCTGGTGCCATTCGCCTCTGCAGGGAGGGGGATCCTGGTACCTGAAAGCAAAGGGCTGCTTTGAGACTTAACCCTGAAACTCAGATCCTCATCCTTGCTGCTGGGCGGATGGGGTGGAAAAGCAGGGGTGTTGCTGCTGGCTCCTAGCTAAGCGTGTTAAAAGTCCATCCTTGGCGTGTTTTCCAAAACTGTCCTTCCTTTGCACTGTCCTCTTACACTAAACACAGTCAATTTGCAGGCCACGAGTTGGATTTTGTGGATTTAAACAATGATGCGAACTGTATTTTTTTCTTTTCAGAACAAGGAATGAAACTGGTAGTGAAGACAAGAAGTCTGCAGTCACTCCAGAAAACAGTCGCATATCCCTGCTGCTTTAGGTTGGCTAGTCACAAATACCACCACAGCAAACTACAAGTAAGAAAATTTACTCACAAAATATAGAAAATAACTTTATGGAGCTTCCCTGCTGCAGAGTATCTTTAAAAAGCCGCCTACAAAGCCTTTTACCACATTACCTTTTACCACACACCTTTATTTATTATTTTTTAAGAAAAGAGCATAAAAGAACTTAATCCAAACTAAATATTTAACCAAACAGCAATTAACTAACAATGATGAATGGTAAACAGTCCTAGTCCCACGCTAAACTGGAACTTTAAAGCCCGTTTATCTAAGCTAAAGCTGCTCAAGGGGAAAGGCAAGTTTATTGAGTAAACTTTGTCTCAGCCACCTCGCTATTAAAACAGTCTACAAACAGAAACTACATCATATATTCTGCGAGAGGGAAAAAAAGGGAGCAAGAACATAACAATCCATCGCATGGAAGTTACAGTGATATATGGAGCACTTATCCCTAAATATAAAAGCAGAGACAACATGAAGCTGTAAAGCTGCCGCTTCCAACTCCCGTGGCCTTGTGTTAAAATAGAAATAAGTGAGGGACCCCTGAAATGCCACCCGTTGTTCCCATTTGGCCTAGCACAGTCATTCCCACGTACCCACTAGGAAGGAGCGAGCCTGGGCAGAGCTGCCCAAGGTTTTATTCACATGGACCCCTTTGTTGAAGTGTAACGGAATTAGCTGCTGCTGCTTCTCATTATTATTATTATTATTATTATTATTATTATTATT
>NW_008794598.1:2213622-2223356 GCF_000699145.1 Aptenodytes forsteri | reverse complement strand
CTCCCAGGAGGCAGCGTGTGTCCCCGAGGTGGGGGGCCGGGGGGGGCCGGCTGAGGGGCGAGGGGTTCGCCCCGGGCTCCCCCGAGGTGCCTTCTCCCGGCACATGGCGGCATTTTCCTCTTCCTTCCCGTCGGACCTGGGGCGTCCCGACCCAGGGAACGGCAGAGAAATCTTTCAAAATCCTGCACGGGAGAGACAAATCTATTTCGGGATTTTCTTCAATAAAAAAGCAGCAGGAGGAGAAATTAATTTCTAAAGGTTGGTTTGAAAGTGCTTCGTGTTCCTTCCAGGTCTGCAGCTACTAGGTGTGTTTACTGCGCATCTCCGTGGCCACCTTCCAGTACCTCCACAATCATTAGTGGGTATTATTCCCTCTTAGGAAGCAGGGGGATAATCATTCCCCATTTAACGGATGGGAAACTTGGCACAGCACAGATTAAGTGATTTGCTGACAGGCACATAAGAAAATTGCGCTAGTCAAGCATTCTCTCAATTACGCCATCCTTGTAACTGCATAATTTCCGTGTGTGATTCCAAACACGGCGCATACTCCCTGTATAGGGCTTCATCTCTGCAAAGCGTGTGGCCAGCATCGACCGGCACCCACGCACTGACGGCAGGACGGGTTACACCGGTCTGTGTCCTCGGCGTGGGGGTCTGCAGGGCACAGAACAGCCGCTCTGGTCCCACAGACATGTACCAGCCGGGGGGAGGCAATCCTGCCGGATCCAGGCGGGCAGGAGCCGAGGACGTGCGGGTATGAACTGGGGGGACATGAGAGGTCTCGGGAGCCTGAGGGATGCTCAGGCTGCTGCACGGGGGTGCTTCACGGACACCCGCTCCAGCATGCACTGCTGCAGCCAAATGCTGCTTTGCCTTTGCGACCCGCGCAGAGGCCAGCAGCTCCTTCCGCAGCCCAGTGGAAATTCCCCAGTGGTGCCAGCACCGGGGCCTCCAGCAACCAGCAAACCTCTCTAGACCCAGCGAGGGGTTGGGGTGCTCCCATCTCGGTGCAGCGAGCCTCCCCGGGCTCCTGGGAAGGATAATCTGGAGCAGAGAGGCTGGCGGGGAGCTGAGCTGGGGCTGCACCTGCCCCCTCGCCGCTCCCTGCCCTCGCCTCGCTGGCTGCGTCATCCCCTGCGTGTTCTTTCAGGCTCCCCTGCCCTCATTTGAATGGGCCCTGCCTGCCCAGCCTCGTAATCTGCCACTAAGTGGGACTGCCGATGAACGCTGTGATAAATTTAGAAAGAAATCTTTGTGTGGGTCAGAGGAAAAACACGGCAGCCTGGGGAATCCGAGCTGCAGCGAAGTGGTTTGATTTCCCTCTGCCAGCTCCGCTCTCTGCCTGCGAAGCAGGATTTGACGCCGAGTTTCTTACTGGTAAAAGCAAGAGGGATCCACAGGGTTTATAGGTGGTCCTTACTCTGCTGGAGTTTATAAGCCAAGGATGCCTTCGTATAAAAATAATACCAGTTTTAACAAATATTAGTGGAAAAGGAGCAGGGAGGATCGTAGCCTGCGAGCGGCTGAGCTGCCCCAGCTCGGAGCACGACCTGACATTTCAGCCGGAGCCTCTTAAAGAGCAAGTTTACCTTCCCCCAGGATTTGTTTATATGCAGAAGTAGGGAAGGCAGTTTTACTTAATTCCGCTTTCAGGCTTGTCAGGCTCCTGCCTGCCGCACCACAGCGACATTGTTCCTTCGCAGTTGCTTTTGTTAATCTGTTAAACTGTTTTTAAACAACAACAAAAAAATAATAGTATTAGTGGTGCAAAATCCCCCCATGAAATCACAAATCCAGCGCCACTTTCCTTACTAAAAGTCTGAAAGCTGTTCAAAACTGTTTTATCTTTTGCTGGTAAATTATATTGTACCAACGCAAGAAAAGGAGAAGAATTTTCTGAATGTATTTCCTTTAATAAGCTATTAAGACCTTGTACTGCTAATTATACTATTAATTAGACGTCTTATCATTCCTAAGCACGTTAGCATGTTGCCAAAGCAGCAATAAGCCTCTGGGGCAGGCAGAAGATAAGAAAAGAAGGAAGATGCAAACACAAAGATTAAAAAAATGAAGAAAAAAAAATCGCAAGTAAAAGTACCAGAAACAGCAAATAAATAACCAAAGGTTGGTAGCGTAATGTATTGTTTAATTTACAGGAATAAAAAAAATATGTACCCTGAAAATGAACTCTCTAGGTAGAGGCCCTTGGGACATCTTCTATGTCTTATGCAAGACAAAAAGAGACATAACTGGTTCAAGACCTTTTTTTTCTATAGTTGGAGTGGGAACCTGGAACTAGTCTCCTTTCCCCCTGACAAAATAACTTTCCATTAGAAAACTAACAGAAAAACTGTTCAAAAATTTTTTTTTTTTTCTGCAGAAGAAAAACATGGACAATTTTCAATAGGAAAACCTGAACCCGATGCAATTCCCGCGTCTGATTCCACAGCCGTCCCCCCCCAAACCAACCCTCTTCCCCAGAAGCAGCATCCCAGGTTTACCCATTCTTGTCTCGCCTGGTTTTTTAAGGTTAAAAAAGAAAAACTTGAAGCCTCGCAGCACTTGGCACACTCCTTTGCACGCTGTGAAGGTGTTTCCTCCCACCCTCATTGGTCCTTAAGAAACGGAGAGAGGAGGAGAGCCTGTGAACAGGGGAACAGCTCTGTGCATCAGCCCAAAGGTCCTTCTCACACGGCGTGTTGTGAGTCCTGAGTCCTGGCTCACACTAATCTACGTTCATCTCTGTCTCCATCTCAGGGTTTGCAACACGAGCATATTAAAATGTTTTTAGAGCCAAATTCTTCTGCATTTGCCTTTGACAGTTTATCTCAGGGGATAGATAATCTCATTTACGTCTGTTACTACAAATCAAAACACCAGCAAATTAAATGGATCGGAAGGCTAAGATTAAAGACCTAGAATTAACACACCTGTGAAGTGCCTGTAATGCAAATAGTTGTAAATATCATTTTTTCTGGGGGATGGAAAAGCCCTACACAGATGCTGTTGCCTTTACCGTGAAAGCAAAGGCAGAAATAGCACATCGGTGCGGACGGATTATATACACGGGCATTACGTGATGCCGGTTTCTTTTCTATGGTTAGAAAAGGAGAGAAAAGGAAATGAGCCTGAACATCACCCTTTACCAACGCTGGGAGACGTCTTTACGGCCATCTGATGATGACTGAGCTTTTGGCTGACTCAAAACTGGTACAACACACGAATTCAGCAGGACTGGCTGGAGGAAGCCGAGGGCGCTGCCAGTTGCCAGGCTCCGGTCGCGGGGATGTGCCCCGGCTCCACCGACGCTGCTTCGCCAGCTTCTTCTTCTGAAGTGTAACGCGGGACGTTATCAAAGCCTGCCTGTGTTTCTGTGTTCCCTGTGCTTGGATCGAAAAGCCTGCGTGGCCTTGCAGCAGATGGTGCAGCAAATATTGTAGAACTCCCACACGAGTTTTGCAGGATCAGGCATCGAACAAGCAGATGGGAAGTGGATTGATGGGAAATTCATTTTAGAAATTTCATTTTAGATGTTCCCCGTTCCTAGAATGTGACTTTCCAAGCCCACTGTCTGCAGTACTTCTTTCGTAATTTCATAATGTTAATATGTTAGCCTCTTGGCTGTATTGCCAGCACCCCGGGGTGCAGCAGGACTCTTCTTCAGGTGCTGCTTCTGCCTGGGCACCGTTACCCGAGTACCAGCTTCCCTCTAGAGCAAAGTATTAAATGTTTTAGCAAAGCACAGCCAGCAGATAGCAGCATTGTTATATGTAATATACCCTAGACTATTTCTGCTGTGGTTTCAAAGTCATGCAGAAACCTTGGTGCGTTTAAGTCTGAGGCCATGACCCCCCTCCATTTCTGTGCAGCGGGGCGGTGGGTACGCCGGGCACCGAACACCCGCTCAGCTGGGCTGCAGCCTGTGCTGCAGGAGTAAACACTTAGGTTTAAAGAGAAGTAGTATTTCTGTAACCTCTAAGCTAAATTGCATTGAACAAAATTTTACAGGAGGTAGGTGAAAATTTCACAGCGTGACAAGGCACGCGAGGCATCTACCCTTAAACTGAAATTTTAGCACAATGCTCAAGTAAATCTGTCCCGGCAGATCTGGAGCATGGAGAGCACCAGGACAGCGCATCTTTTTCTGGGGGCCTCCAAGGCACAACACAAGGCAAAGCGCTGGTATCTTCGAAGGGCCACGAGTAGGAATTGGGCGTCTTGCTGCTTGCGCAAGACTGATCCTGCTGCTGCGGGATCCCAGGCATCGGGGCAGCTCTTCCCAGCGCTAAATCAACGAAAAAGAAATTAACAACCAGCAAACAGAGAAAGGAGCTACTTTTCTCTGACCTGGGACATGCTGTTTTGCTGTGAAGGGCCTGTGATACTGAAGGGCAGGAGTTTTCTCGGGTGGGAGGGTTGTGCTGTTTTTATTATGGAAGGGATGGAAGATCCACTGAGGGACATAGTTAATAAGACTTAATTAAAACTTGTTTGCTCTGATAAATTTGATTGGTTTCAGCAATACACAGAGCAAGCCACCTTAAACTCACAGTAGCATTTTATGGCAGTTCAGATAGGAAGGTATTTCTTCATTTCTGAAAAAGTCTTTGATTTCAACCTGCAGAAGGATTCAGGGGCTGCCTGGATGGGTGTCAGAGCTCCTGCTTCTGTCTCAGGCTGGGACACGGACGTGTCGTTTAATGGCTGTGTCACATTTATATTTATATTTAACATTTTGCATTTGTATTTGCCACCATTCTTCCCCAGAGGACGCTTTCATGCTGGTTATTTTCATCAGGGCATTTCACACTGATATAAGGATCCACATCAGCTAAACAGACTATATATGCCCTGTATACGAGCAGGACATAAGATCATGAACCAGGCAAGAGCCCTTGCATCAACCTTGAACCATGTTTATGGGAAGCCGAGATGGATTTAGCCCCCCAAAAGTGGCCCAAAAGCAGCTGCGAGTCCGCAGGCAGTGCGGGATGGTGAGAGGAGGAGGTTGCCCGGCAGGCGGTGGGACCGGCAAGGAAGGAATGCAAGGGGTTTGATAAGGAAGGAATAATAATAATAACCTTTTCGGCAGGGCCAGAGCTGAGCCTGCCTGTGTTTACACACAGGCAAAAAACTTCCTGAGCTGGAAGCGCAGCCTTTTCCGCTGGCTCGGGACCGTCCCCGCTCAGCCACCGCCACTCTCGCCATTTCCCTCAATCTGGATGTTTTAGAGAAAGCTTTTGTTTTGCCAAAGCGATTGACTGTAACTTTATTGTCTCTGCTTGGCTGTAGGACATACCCTGAGCTGTGAAAAATGCACCTGACGTTTGATTAGATCTCCTACTTTCTATACAGTAGTGCTGATTAGATAAACAATTGCCAAAAAAAAAGAGCCAACCTCAGCTCCCTATCCTACCCGCAGTGCAAATCAAGCCTCCGGGAGAGCTTCCCCTCTGCTCTGCAGCAGCCGGGGCTCCCGGGAGAGAAAGTAAATTCATTTTCCTGCATCTGTTCCCCTTGCAGACAGGCTGTGGAGGTCAGAGCACCCCAAACTACAACAAAACTGGCAGCAGTGGTTTCTAGCCGTGTTCAGTACCCCCCAAGAAGTACCTGGTGTGCCTCTGTCCGTGAGCCCATGCCTAGGAAACGAGCACTAGGGAGGGTCGGACATCCCAGAGAGGAGGGGGCCGGGCCAGCAAAGATACCCAGCCCCAAACCTCCTGCTTTCAGTGGAGCTCGAGCATCTCCGCAAGAACAGGCGCTAAAGGACTGCCGTGCATCGCCCTGCAAATTCTTTGAGGCAGGAACCATTGCTGGATATTGCACAGTGCAGAGTGAGGAAGCCTTCATGTTCATCTTCATACACACCCACACACGCGCGCGCGTGCGCACCCCCCCACCCCCCCAGTGTCAGGTCAGACCCCAGCCCTGCAGATCACTCCATGAGACTGGAGTCTCTTTTATTTATCCAGGAATTAGCTGGGCATCTTAAACATCAGAAAATCAAACAAACGAGGTTTAATAAAGTGATGTACGTCACTTGTCCTGCAAACGTGTTTGTTGAAAGACAGGGAAACTGTGCACAGAACAAGCCACAGGCTTTAGTCATAGTGTTTCTGCTGGGAAACAACCTCTCCGCGAGGCGTTGTCTTCTCATTGTGCTGGCACACGGCACAGCCAGAGCCACGCATCCCGGTGGGATAAACACGCTGTTGTTCCAAGGACACAATGGAGAAGCTGATTTTTAATACCCGATTTTTTTTCAGCTGGGATTATTTGCAATGAGATTTGGGAGAAGCAATTCACACCAAAACAAACAAAACCTGAAACATTTTAAACCATGTTTAAATGACTCTTGCACCCATGCAAACAGCCCCAGATAATGACAGACGTCACTGTCATTCCTTTAAGCACTGTACCAAAAAAAAAGCCTTCTTCTCAGGTGTTCAGCACTGAGAAGAGGTTGCGATAAATTCACTGTCGAGAGGGTAGATCAGCTTCAAGGGCCATTTTTGTCCTTACTTTGGATATGGCAGTTGCTGCTGGTGCCAGCAGAGATCCTGGTCTGAACTGCAGCCTCTCGTGGTCTTGCACCATCAACCCTGGGCTTGCACGACAACACCTTTGGCTCCCTACAGACGAGCTGCACGTGCTCGGGACTGAGCTCAGACCTGCCCCTGGTCCCTGGCTCTCACCGAGCTGCACGTAGCTCAACCTCGGTGATGCGGCTTGCAGCACCGCTTGCCTCGGGAGCGGGATCAGTGCAGAGCTAGGTAGGACCTGCTCCTGCTGCTGGGATTTTGGTGTTGGCCTTCACTTACCAAAGCAAAAATACTTCTTTTTGTTCATGGACCCACTGCTGATGCAGAGGGAGAAACACCTGCCACGGAGCCAGGTTTCTGTCTAGCGCTTGTCCCAGGGGGAGCCCTTTGGCATCTTTCATTCCCGAAGTCCTACCCTTGGCACTGCCCCCCGCGTGTCGGGAGGGAGGGTGATGGGACTGCCAGCCCCAGGCATGCGCAGAGCCATCCACGGCCCTGTCAGATGTTCTCCATCTCACCCGAGTGATTGATTGCTGGCTCTGCCTTGTCAAACGCCGTCTCCAGTCCCTGACATGAAGAGACCAGGGAAGATTTTACTCTGAAACAACAACCTGCGTACTGGTAGGATTAAAAAAGAAACAAGTTTGAGGTCTATTCACATTTAAACCTTCAATTCCACATGGAAAGTTTTACACAGAGCTTCAGCAAATTCTGCTGGAGTAGGAAATACTAAAGAAGACATAAAGCACAAGAAGGGGGATTAAATGCCTGATGTTCTCAAAAGAGGAAGAAATCCTGCACTTAAACATAAAGGTGAGATAAAAAACAACTCTGTTAACCAAAATTATCTGAAACCTGAGAGGTTTTTGTCACTGAAGTTCCAATGTAGCTATTTTAATCAGCCTAACACACGGCCACCAAAAATTTTGGCTGTTTGGAGTCTGGCTCAAGGCTTCTGTAGCTTCAGTCTGCCTCTGCTTAAAAGCTGTTCAGGGCTAAGGGCACTTGCGTTTCTCATTATGTTCTTCTAACAACAAAAGCAGAGAACAGCTGCGAAAAAGTGTCTTGTGTGGTCAACAGGAGAAGTAGGAGGAGGCAGCGAAGCAGGTCTTTGGCAGCTCTGGCGCTTAATGTGCTTTAGGCTGATTTTGAAGTTCTTCACAGAAATAATAATAAAAAAAAAGGTCTGCAATTCCCCAACTGTCCATAGAAAACTCTTGCCCTCCCTTCTCTCTCTGCTCCCCTCTTAGTTCACTTTAAAGATGCACTTCTCTGCCCGGTTCACATTTCAGTGTCGGCGGGACTGTGCTGCCTGGCTGAGTGGCCGTTTTTGGAGGACGCTTGGCCAGTCCCGTTCTCCTGAGTCCCACCGTTGAGGTTTGGCTTCTCCTGCAGCTCAGGTTGCTCTTGGGAGGGTATCATCAACATCGTGTTTCCCTGGCTACCGTTTTCCGTGTAATATGGGTCTTCAGCCTAAACAGGTACATAAATAACAAAGGCAGAGTTAGGAAAGGGAAAGGGCTGACAGCAACTGGCTTTGATTGCAGGCAGCGGCTTGGCTGGCTGCCTGCGCTTCCTGGACAAGAGGTACAAACAACTGCAGGCATGGGAACCTGCTCTCGCTGACAAGAAGGGGAACAGGGGGCCTGAACCATGCCGTGGCAAGACGAAGCAGGAAAACCAGCCAGGAACTGCATTTTTTTCTCCTGGACCTGAAAAGAGAAGCCGTCAGGTTTTGTTGTTTTCTCATAACCGGGTTTTGGAGCTGACCCTGCCTTGGGTTTGCAAAGCTACCCCGTGGCAGAACACCTCTGCTTTCCACTTTGGCCAGGTAAGAAGCACCATTGAATGAAAGCTATGGAAATTGCCTCTTTTTCTTTCCCCCGCCCTTCTTTCTTTCAGCCTCTAAATAGATATACAGCTTGCAGCAAGGTGCTAGCAGAAGCGCAGGACTGCACTCCAGCAAATGCAAAGACAAGCTATTGCTACAAGGAGCAGATGCCTCTGGAGGATCCAGAGCAATAGCAGAGCTGCCTCCGTCCCCCACCACGACAACTCCCCATTGTGTCAGACCGTGGCAGGTCTGACAGCAATGCAACGGGCGCTGGTGGTCCTGGGCTGCGGGTGGTGATTGCCAGCTGGTGGCAGACAGCCCCGCTCCTTGTTTGCTCAGCGGCATCCAGCACACACGGCAGGCTGCCGAGCTTCCCGCCCACCCCGTCGTTTCGCTCGGCCCCTTTGCTGACACCCTTGTCCGTGGCAGTGAGATGGGTGCGCTGGACACATCTCACCTAGACACTGCCACGCATTTACATTGCCTTTCACTTGCTGCCAGCATCCAGGAGACGGTACCCAGAGGCAGCGGGCTCGAGAGCCCAAGCTGGCATGTCCCTGCCTCTGACACATGCATTTGACTTCCCATGTGCATGTTTTGAGAGCATCCTTTCTGGCAATGAAATAACCTAAAGGCTTCCCAGGACACAACTGTTCATGTGCCCACGAGCAGCGATGGGGGAAAAGCATGGCCCATCCTCACTTTACAGAGGGCTCACGTTCCCGAAAGTCACTGCTCAGCGGTCAGCCTGCCTGGAAAGGGGAAAATGGAAATAGGAAATTTCTTTCTCTTTCTTTCTTGATATTATTTTATTACCATCGCTTGTTAAGTGAGGGGAGAAATAGCCTTTATTACAGCATCGTTACAAGACAGACATATAACTCAAATGCAGCGAATGGAAAGTTAAAGTGTGTCACTTTTAATGACAAATTGATAAGGTTTCGGTGTCTCTGGAGGGGTCTTGCTGGATGAGTTCTTACTGCTGAGCAAAAATAAGTGTTAGACCTAGAAGTACAAGTGAAAAAGGGGCAGTTTTCCCACAGGAGCAATCAGCTAAGAGTTAATTTTAGAAGGCAAGAGAGGTTTCCCTTCACCCCTTACGGTCTGGCCTCCCAGCTCCTGCCCTTCGCCTTGCCCAGGCTGACCCAGCCCTGGGTCACAACGCCCTGCGTGCCGGCCGAGCCGTCCCGTCGACCTGGGGACACACACACACAGGCTGAGGGTACCGAGCCGCAGGGTACGGAGCAGCCCCTTCCTCTCCCACCCAGGCACCCCCGCACCGCTCCGGCACTGCCTGCGCCGCCGGGCTCCTCTCTACCGGCTGGGGTGGGATCTTTAAAAAATAACAAAACACT
>NW_008794598.1:2207753-2213223 GCF_000699145.1 Aptenodytes forsteri | reverse complement strand
CCGCCGGCCTCCTCTCTACCGGCTGTTCTGCCATCTATAAGCACTAACCAGCCTCTCCCCCGCGGGGCTCCAGCTCCGCCGCTTCATCAGGAAATATCCAGCCAAGCCCAGGAACGCCAGCATGAGTCCAGATGTGACCAAGGCGATCAGGGTCTTCTGAGAAAAGTCCTGGTGGTTCCTCACGCTCCCCCGTTTAAGGGATTTTATTCCAAACTGGAAAAAACACCAAAGAGAGTCGGGAGTCTGACAAACAGGAAACATGTGCGTCTGCAGCTTGAAACAATGCTGCTCTTCACCTCCTTGTTGAACTTCATGTAAACAAAGCTTTGCTACCCGAGCTCCTGAGCTTTGCACTTTCCCTGTGAGCTCTCACATCCTCATGGTCTCATTTCCATCCTAGTATCTTCTGTGGCACAGGGAAATTTTCTCCCTTGGACAAGAGCCCTCAGGCCCTGAGATGTGGAGCATGCATCTGCACGGCTGAAATATCTCTGTGCACTGCTGTTGCAGCTCTGTTGGCTGCCATTTATATAGGCACCTGGAGCTCAGCTTTACAAGCCGATGGCAGCCTCACTGGAGTGTTGAGAGGAGGAATTAATTAATGTCAGCATGGTACTTTGAAGAAGCAGAGTGCCAATTACATCCTACGAGTTATTGTTGGGATCTAGGCCTTTTTTAAGAAAATACTACCAAATTTTACAGTAACTATTTCAAGCATTTCTGCCTTCAGTGGTTGTATTAGTGCTCTTATGGTGCACCACTGCCTCACTGCATGTCTGGTGGTTGGCTCCAACCATCTCATGTGCCAATGCTCAGCGAGCACCTCTGGGATGGAGGCAGGTTCAGGTCTCAGCCGTCTGCCCCAGCCTCAGCTGACCATCTAAAAATCTCCTTTCTCCAGCCACTCAGGCCATCCATTTTTCTCAGCTGAATTTGCTCAAGGAATTTACCTTTTCCCAGTGAGACTCCTGGAGCATATCTGTAGCAGGATCTGCAGGGTTTAAAACAGGAAAGGCACATTACATAGAGGGTCACGCCGCAGCTAATGCCAGCATTGAAGAGCCTGGCCATTGCTGAACATGGAGGAGCCGTGAGCCCCTTCGCTGCTCCGGAGGCAACACCATGGCTCCATGGATCTAGCAAGACCCCAGAAGGAAGAGCAGTAGTTGCAGAGAGAAGTCTCCTCCCAGGCTGCAACTGAGGCTTTGTGTTCCACAGCCTCTCCCCACAAACAGTCCCCTCTCCCATTGCCCACATCGAGCTAATTACCCAGTGGTATCAACGACAGCCAAAGGAATTAGCTCAACTGACCTCTCTCACCGACGAGGATGAGCAGCATACAGTCATGGTCCACCTCGGATTTAGCGAGTTTAATCTGGCAGGGGAAGGGAACGCGGTGGGTGCTCTGTTCACATACTGCACTCCATAAGTCCGATCCCTTCATCTCTAAAAAATGTTTCTGCAAAATTTTCAAACAAACAGCCATTGAACCAACCAAACCGACTAATTCTCCATCTCAGCTATGCTGAAGATGCACCTTCTCTGGGTAATGATGTTGTGCATTCACCCTTTCTGTTTTGGTGGCTTATCTGTGCTGTGCAAAGCTGAGCAGAAGCGACAACAAGTGACAAACAGCACTGGGCTGGGTGTCAGACCTTCACCTCCCACTTCACCACTGCTTTGAGCCCCAATACCAACACCTAGAAAATGGAGATGCTTATTTCTTGTTTCTTAACTTAATGAGATTAAATTAAATGAAGATATTATTAGCAACTCTTGCAAATGGCATTTAAACAAAGCTAAATTTAGGATCTGAATTGCATGGCAAGTCCCTCCAATATTTGGACTGAAACAGCTGCCTGAAGAGCCCTATTGTTTCAGAGTCCCAGGCAGCGGCTGGGAAAGGAGGGAAATAACAAAGAAGCATTGAGCCTTCCTGTTTAGGAAATGTCTTCAATGTTTTTGCTAGGTTGCTGATCAAAGGCTAGGCAAAAAAATACAAATTTCTCACATTTTAGAGCTGAACCAACTCTTGGGTGGAAGAGGAAGAGGAGTGAGGAGCTGCAGCCTTTCCCTTCTGTGGGCCAATTTCTGTATCAGACAGGATAAGCTTTCTCCTCGGGTCTATTTTCAGCCACAGTCAGGCTTGAAGACAGAACCCACAGTTGCTAAAAGACGTTATCAGCTTCCCTAACATCCTCCCAGCTGGGGACATCATCTGAACTGTGGCCATGCCCACTCCCGAGAGAGAGAGACCGGCTCCAGCTGAATCCCCCCATCCTGCCCCTACCCTCCACTCGCTCCCCAGGGGTTACCCACCAACGTGGGGCTGTGAAAGAGGAGAAAACCCCTCTTGTCTTGCAGTGTTGTGCAGAGCCGGGCAGCTCAGTACCTTCCTCTCAGTATTGTGCTCGGATCGCCACATCCTCTTAGCGTACAAAAATGCAGAGACTTATCCATGGGAGAATAACAAACAAATCATTTTCAGCTGTTTCTATAGAGCTTGGCTTGGGGTGAGAAAGGCCAAGATGGAACAAGAGACCCAAGTGTGTATTTTCCTTTCTCTGCTGTGGAAAGAACTCATCGGAGTGTCAGAATTTCCCTTTGCAATTAGCAGCACTGGGTGCCAGCTTATTGCTCATTTGCTTTGGGAAAGGCCAGCAGGAAAGTGAGACACGGCACGGTCCCTCCTATCTGCTCTCCTCGCAGATGCTCTTATCTGCTTCCCAGGTTCAGCGGCTGCTGAGCCTGAGCTGGTTTTTCCCACTTAGTTGAGGTGGAAGCATGGGAGAGGCCTGCTGCGGGGTGAGAGCTCCCAGAAAAACACGGTTGGAAGTGGGGCCGTTTGACGCGTTTCACATGGAGGGAGGGTTAAGAGTATGTGCAATTAGATACAACTCTAGGATATTCTGAATGTTATATATGCATCCATTTAGGTGTGTGCAGGTATGTAATGCGTGCATAATGTGCACAAGCCCTGTGCCCAGGAGGTGCCGTTGCCCACTAGATGGCATCTGTGATCAGAATCGCTCGCTCCCGGAGGAGTTTCCATGTGAATTCTTGCTAAAGTGCAGTCCCTGTAAACAGGAGCAACTCTAAATGCCATTTAATCGCCAATTTGCAGAGAAAAGCCAAGTAGAATTCACGCCCACTAGATGGCATCTGTGATCAGAATCGCTCGCTCCCGGAGGAGTTTCCATGTGAATTCTTGCTAAAGTGCAGTCCCTGTAAACAGGAGCAACTCTAAATGCCATTTAATCGCCAATTTGCAGAGAAAAGCCAAGTAAGAATTCACTCGTCCTAAGTGGTGGCGGTGTGGCTGACCAGCAGAAGTAAAATGAATCATTGTCATTTTATACCCTGGGCATTGCCGAACCTGCTGTCCCACAAGATCCAGCACCATCTGGCCTCTGTTGCAGGTTGTACCTCCTGTGTGAAAGGTTTCTTTCCTCCCACCCACAACAGTAGCTCAGCCAGACCCTCTTCTGCTTTTATAAATGCTTCATTTTTGGTGCGCAAGGCCAAGGGCAGTTACAGAGAGCCTTGGGCTTTGCTTAGGAGTCGGTGCAGATGGGGACACTGATCTGCCACCCGTGCTCCTTCACATGCCCTGTTTTCTTTCCTAGGGCAGTCGGCAGGACAAAAAAAGGTGCTCGCCTTCCCAACAGGGAAGAGGAAGAAGAAGAACAAAGGCAATTTCCCGTTAAACATGGTGGGAGATACTTCAGAAGCTAACCTGACCCCAGAGCTTAATCATGAAAAAGGAGGTTTTACACAACCAAGAGGTTGCATTTCCCCTGGGACTGCTGTGATCATCCCTTTGGGATCCTCCTGGGACTGCTGTGATCATCCCCACCTCCGTCAGTTTGGCACAGCTCAAATGCTCTGCCCCAGGGATAATGGTGTGAGCTCCCCACCCCAAACCGAACCCCCAGGTACGGTGGGTGACCCCATCGCTGCAAGCCTGAGAGCGCTGCAGGAACCTGCCCTTGGCTGTTTGCTTGCAGCCCCCCTCCTCCTGCATGTCCCCCCCCCCGGGAGACACGTGGACACCCGGGGCTGCAACTCACGCAAGTGTTGGACTCGTTGAGCTGCAAGCAGATGGCTCCAGTGTCACTCACTTCTTTGACATTGTGGCACGTGATGGGCTGGAAGAGAAAAAACACAGTGGTGGTGTCAGTGAACTGTCAGGAGGTTCTGAGAGAAGTTCAGCCTCCTCGCGGTCCCACAGCCCGCAGGGCCCAGCCGCATCCTCACCTTCGGGCTGTCCCTGCCTGTGTGCAGTGGCGTGGTGGCAGCCGTGACGCGAGGATGCCCCGAGGTGGCAGGAGAGCTCGTCAGAGCTGGCGTGGACCCTGGGGTGTCTGCCGTCGTGCTGGGTCGAGTCGCTGGGCTCTCGGTTGTGGGGACCCCTCGGCTCATGTGGTCTGGCTCCAAGGGGGTGTCCGGCGGCTGCGTGGGGGCTCGGCTGGGCTGCGGGCTCGTCTGCTCGCTGCTGAGCCCCGGGGAGGTGGGGCTGGATGCCAGGGACTCGGCCGCAGCTTCGGTTTTGAAGAAATGCAATGAAAGGGACACATAAGAAAGCTTAAGTCCTCTAAAATCAATGCGTGGCATTGCGATGACTGAAGTACAATATTGATTTGTCATAGCCAGCAGTACCAGAATGTGTTATTGGCTGTATAAGAAACGTGCATTAGACTTGCTTCAGTTACCTAATTGTTACATGCGCTTCATAATCTGTTTACAATGGGCTAATTTCCTGGGCATACGCTGCACCACAGCAAGGATGCCATTGCCCGACCTCCCCTGCATCGCCCTCACCTCCCCCTTGACCCAGACTCTTCAAAAAGATGTACTGATTTCAAACAGCATAAAAGAAGGGCACCGTACATCTGTGCAAGGGTCCCTGCTTCATAGCCCTTCAGAGCTCACCATAAAGGCTGGCAGACCTTTTACAGGTGCCGTTTGCTGAGCAAAGAATAGGTATGTTGAGATAAAAGAATAATGAGCATTTTGTCCCATCATCTCTTGGCTGTTTTGAAAAGGATGGGTCTAAGCTGCCCGTCCTGAAGACAGCAGTGTTAGGTTGCCCCAGGTGGGATTTTTTGGACAGGATTAAAGCTTTTGACCATACTATCAGGCTCTTTTTTGAGAGCACAACCCATGCACTGACTATGTGGTTTCTTAGGGCAAGCCTGTGCACTTAATAAATCTGATTATTAATGCAAGTGCTACCCGGAATCACGGGGGGAGCGAGAGGAGCGATTACCGGACGTCTCTGGTGTTGGCTTGGCACTGCTGGGGACTTCGGGGGCTCTGGTGGCTGCCGTGCTGCTGGTGCCTTTCGTTTCCGTGGCTGGGGCCGTGGGTGTGGGGGTGCCTGTTGGGCTCCCAGAAGCTTTGCCTGGGGGCAGAGGAAGGTGTTAGGGGCTGCCGCCCCCCCCCCCCCCCGCCCCCCGCCTCCGCCCGC
>NW_008794598.1:2199212-2207255 GCF_000699145.1 Aptenodytes forsteri | reverse complement strand
CGAGCCTCTGCCTGCCGCCGTGGGTCCCCGCGAGCAGGGCGGGGAGGCGTTAGCTGCTTTCACAAATTTGCTTTCTTCTTGCCCCAAAATGGCAGGCTGCCTTAGAGCTCATATGGGAGAAGCTCAGAGACTAAGCATTTCGGCTGGGCGAGTACCAAATTTTGATGCAGCCCTTGCAGAGGCTCCAGGGCTCCTGGGACAGGGCTGGAGGAGGACAGGCTCGTTTCTGCCCTCATCCTGCCCGATCCTCGGGCTTACCGAGGGATGCACAAAGCTCTGCACAAAGCTGGATTTCATAGTAGTTTGGGTTTATAATCCTTGGAGGAAATACTCGGGCCTTGGAAAAGCTCATTTTGTGTGCCTCAGGAAAAATAAGTTGGATTTGCAGTTGCAGGCACAATCTCAAAGTAAATAGAAACATTCCCATTGGCTTGGGATCAGCTCTGACTCATGAGCAAAAACATCTTTGGAGGTAAAACAATGTTTGGAGAATGGTTTGCTGTTCTAACTTAAAGTTTATATATTGCTTCCTGGTACGTTACAAAGATGACACTTCCAGCTTTTCCTTCTGAAATGAACTATATGAGTCAGTGAAAATGCATTTCTTCCCATTTCTTAACCTTTTCTATTCTTAAGATCTAGTTCCACTTTTTACAAACAGCTTCGGTCTCTACGCCAGGGCTGTTGCAGTTTAAGATTCTTATCCAGGCACTAAAGAGAAAATCATACAAAATACATTGTTTCATTTGTATTTCTGCCCAGGGAGCCCGAGCTCCAAGAAGAATTACTTCATCCAAACAACCCTTCCAGATGGAGCAGCACTGACAGGTCCTGATCGGCTGCCCAGCACCAGCGTCAGGGCAGCGGCCGGGCTCGATGCATCCGCTGCCGGTTAAACATGCATTTATGTGTCGTGCACTGCGGTACTGTCCTGGCAGGAATTGTTCCGAGTTGGGGTGTTCACACTTTGCTGGGTCAGGTCCAGAGAACCTGGACGGTTTATGAAAAGCAAAGACCGAGATCGCCGCAGTTCATTTTGGCAATGGGTGACAGCAGGATGAGCTGCTCGGCTGTTCCTGCAGCCGGTGGGTGGTCGCACCGGAGGGTGCTGAGCGGGGAGTGCACCCCAGCTCGGCCCCACAGGGCCACCCACGCTGGTGCATCCATCCCGTCCCATCCCGTCCTGTCCTGTCCCGTCCTGGCCTGTCCTGGCCCGGCTGCAGCTGCTCTGGGTGTGGGAGCACCGGGGGGGAGGTGGGGGCCCTGCCGAGGGCTCGGTGCAGGTGTCTGGAGCTGGGATTTAGGTTCTGGAAAGGCTTTTATTTAAGGGAGAAGTTTTTTCTCCCTCCAAGACAGTTCAGTTCCAACTGGTTAAATCACCAAGTTTTTCTGATGAATTTTACAAATCAAAAGCAGGAGGCATGACTGCATGCCCAGAATAATGAGTAGCACAAAGTTAAATCCACGCTTTGCATACAGCCTTGTGTTTGCATGGACATTAGCAGGAAACTTCACATCACTAGGACAATGTAGCGCCTGGACTTGACCTCCCCAAGTGCCACAACCACCCAAGCACCTTTGAACTATTCCAGATGTTTGTAAAGCACCAGAGGTATTTCTAATCAAAGTCTTTTCACCACTGAATATCATAAATTGAAGCCTGGATCACTGCTCAGTGTAATTTGTGAGAAGACTTGTCACATAGTATTTCTTTTTCTTCCCTTTATTGTAGTGTATTGCAGGCACTTTTATAGAAAACATGGCTAAGTTTTGTGAAACCTTAGGACTCAAGAGATAAATGATCCAGATGTGAGCTGGATAATCCACATGGTGCTCAGCTAAAGTGGGTCATTTATTGCACCATACATTTTTACTAGCTTTGCTAAACTTTGTCAATTTGTTAGGATTAAGGGTTTGAGAGTTTAAGCCAAGCCATTTGTTAACCTCGGAGAAGTCTTCACCTGGTAGGGCTAGCACATGCAGGAGCAAAAGCATGCAGATGTGTGAAAGAAAACTGTACTTCACAGTAACGACTGTATTTACCTATCTAGCTTTTAAAAAGCAAATGCCTCTGATTTTTAAAGATATTTTAATAACAGGGCTTAGGAAGTATCTCAGCTCAAATCAAATTAAAAAAAGCAACAATATAAATGTTAAAGTAGTTGACTTGGTCCAACACTCATCCCTGAGCACTAAACCAGGACCACAGAAGGCAAAGCTCTGCAGTGGCTCAGGAAACAGGAGAAAAGTTTCCATAATTTGTGCCCTACTCTGCACCCGCAGCAGATTAAACACGGGGGGTTCTCCCCTGCACCTCCATCCCTGCAAGGTGGAAGGTGCGACCCACAGGGGATTCCCAGACGGTAATTGCACCTCCTATGCTGATACCGGCTGATACACGAATCTCTTGGTAAACCTTTTGGTAAACCTTTTGCTAACTGGGTGCCTACTTCAGTGCTCTGACACAGCAAGCCTGTGCCAGGATAGTTTCTCGAACTCTTCTGTGCGTTTAACAAAGTGGTTTTCCAAGCTCAGCCGGTGCACCAGAAGGGCTGCGGCTGAGCTACGGCAAAGCGCCGCAGGTGAGCTGGCACCATGGTGCTGCTGGTACCAGCGGCTGCGGAAGAGGAGGGTAAGGAAACCAGGGGAGCAGGGATCTCTGAAGCTGCGGCCAGCCCAGGCTTCCCGCAGCCGCTCCTCCGAGGGCTCCAGCCTGCATTACTCACGCCTTTCCAGTCTTACTACTCTCAGCCATGTGGCAGGAATTCAAGCGGGTGGAGCCCTCTTCCCTCTGGAAATATCTGATAAAAAAATCCCTTCCCTCCCCCTTTTCCTTCTCCCGGACAGGATATGGGTGTGGGGCCGCAGTCACGCAGGGCGCACAGGGCAGGGGGCTGCGGGGAGCCCCCCGAGCCGCCGTGCCAAACCCCAGCTGCTGGACCAAGGGTTTTCTTGGGCTCGGGGCCTCTCCAGCAGCAGGGCGCTGCTCGGGAGCCCGGCACCTTCCCAGGGACCGAGGTTGCTCCTGGCTTGCGCAGTTATGATGTGCAGCCCTCTAAAGGACATTAAACTCAAGTGGCTGTGAGTTTTAAAGCTCCTTTTTCCTTCCCTGATTTTTAGAGCTTTTCTAGATATTGCAAAAGGAACGAAGGAAAGAAAGAATGCTTTAAAATGGCAAGAAAAGAGATTTTTTTAAAAAAAATCAAGTTTGGCAGAGATGAATAAAAAAAGATATAAAACAGAAAGATAAAAATATTTGAAAGAAGAACGTGTTTGTATTAGGTACTAATAGAATAAATACATTCTTTTCCATGTAAGTTTTGAGACAAGCACAGGGCAGCTCTGCACGTGGTTTATCAATACCCAATTTCACCGAGAACCGCTCGCAGCATCACGCCGCTGCACAGGCGGAGGGCTCTCGAGCAGCCCCGGAGCACCAGCCCGCTCTGCGGACCAGGGACAAGCGTAAAGTTCTCCCACACTCATTGCAAACCAGCAGCTCCCCAAAGGATCAGGCAGACCCCAGAACTGCGTATTTCATATGCAATTCACTCCCTGCGAGGCTGAACGAGGCTGCTCGTTGCTCTGGAGTCAGACTGCAGTTAGCAGCTAGTCGGTACCCGGCCTCCGGCCTCCCCACACCGCATCCACACGTGGCATTTGTAGAAGACCTGCACCTGGCCCAGCGTGGCACGGGGGTTTTTTTTCCCCTGTAAAACGCGTGGCTTTAGCTGAAGCTGTCCCAGGGGGCAGGTGGAGGCCGGCCATCCTACCCTCGACAGCGCTGCCAGGAGCCAACCCGAGCACAAACGCCCCAGAATCGGGATTTCCATCGGGAGATGCGTAACTGAAACCTTCGCTTAATTCACTTGGGCTCCCCAAAGAGATGAAGAGCCTGCAGAGCCCCAAGGACGGGCTCCCTAGTTTTCCTCTGCTCTGTACGGCAGTTACACTGAGCAGAAATAAACCTCCTCTACTCTCCAGCAAGTGCTAATAAAGCACCGTAATATCCCGCAGAAATGTGGAGCATTGGCTGTGCCGGCAAAAGGAATGACATTTTGCAACATTAAATCCTCTGTCACCTGGTAGCTTTGTCTTTACAAAGGCAAAGCTTTTTATCACTTTTGCATCACTTTTGCATCACTTTTGCTTTGTACTACAAGGAATTCAGGTTTCGTGTTTCAGGTAAACACTGTTGTCCTACACTCTCGCTTGCTGCTCACTTCAGCCCAACCAGACAGTCCTGAGTGTTATGTGTCTCAAATAAAATTGTTTTTTTTTCTTCCTGTAGAATTAACATAGACTGGAGGCTTTTGCATCAGCTTTTTATCACTTTTGCATCACTTTTGCATCACTTTTGCTTTGTACTACAAGGAATTCAGGTTTCGTGTTTCAGGTAAACACTGTTGTCCTACACTCTCGCTTGCTGCTCACTTCAGCCCAACCAGACAGTCCTGAGTGTTATGTGTCTCAAATAAAATTGTTTTTTTTTCTTCCTGTAGAATTAACATAGACTGGAGGATCAGGCACAACGGCTCGGGTGAGCAATATACCTTAGCAGCAAAGGGAATATGAAAGGAGCACCGTGAAACAGAAGAACAAAATACAGCAAATTCTTTCAATCGATCTAGTCACTCACATTCATGTGAGTAAGGAAAAATTACTTTTGAGGAGACACCCGCAGGTTCCTGGCTCCTGTCCCAGCACGCTATGCAGCACACAGAGTGCTGCTTCACTTTTTTTAGTGCACGTTTATGACTTTATGGTTGTTGGGATTGGGACAAAAATGATAATATTTCCCTAAAATATAACCCTTTAAAAAGTACTACCTAGAGAAAATCTCTGTATTATTATTCACTTTTTCATATGATGAATATTTGAAGAGCTGGAATAGGAGATTTTAATATTTATGGATAGTCATTTGATTTTCAGAAAATGTTTAGTTCCTACCACAGAACAAAAGTAAGGCTAATTTCCACCAATGCAGGCTGAGAAACGGCTTGAACCGTGGCTGCACTTTACAGCTTTGCATCCCCTTGTGTTACCTGTAATATGGTAGGGAGCTCTTACATCCTGATTGCTCTCCTTTTCAAACCAGCAGCATTTTCTGCTTGCAGCACATCGCTGTGAATGTGTTGGCCAGGATGCCTGATGCAGTGCTGTTCTGTAAAATGTCACTGCAGTGTTCTTCGTGTGAAATTGCTGTCTCCACTGAACACTCATTAAAATGCATCCCCCCCAAGCTGCTGTTTCAGAAGTTATTAAAGTTATGATGTTATAACTTTAAAGTTGTAAAGAAGTTGCCCCATGCACTAGTCTCACGCTACTCAGTGCTTGTAGCCCTGGTATTTTCTGCAGTCAATACTCACCAGACAACTCCACAACACAGAACGCAATCCAGAAAAGCTGCCTCCACTTCATTATTTTTAAACTTCCCAAGAACAGCATTCCTGCTCGCAGCTCCCACTAAAACTGGATCTGGCTGTGACAGCTCTTGGATTTTCAGTCCTGCAGCAGCTCTGAGCTCATGTAGCTTGGTTTTAGTTCAAGCCTTTGAGATCACTCGGCTGTGGGGTGGGTTTCTCTTCAGGGGTTGTGCTTATGGTTCAAGACTGCGAGGTGGAGTTTCTCCGATTTGATTTCACAGTTTTATATAGTTCATGGCAACCTCACTATCACTTAGGTAATTTTCTCCTCCCCACTTTCCTGCCAGCGCTTCAAAACAAACAAAAGAGCAACCCTCTCCCCAGCAAAGGATCCCAAAGCCTCGCTGGGCTTAACTCTTTCCTGAGAGCTGCTTGCTTTCCCGTTAAAGTGAAGGCTCCAGCTGGAAGGAAGGATTACAGTGGAGCCTGCTGCTAAACTTCCCTCAAAGCAAAGTAAACACAATCTGATGGGAGCAGAGAAGTGGAGAAATCCCAGCTCCAGCCACCACCGGCGAGCCCCGTGCACCGTCCCAGGGCTGTGCTGTGGCCAGTGCCGTGGAAAGGGGGGAACTCTGAAAACTGGCTTCAGAATCGGAAATTTTCTCAGCAAATTAAGCAGGGAACTCAAGGATGCGAAAACATCACTGACCTGAAAAGAAGTAACTCCATTAGCTTCCCTAAATTGACTTTGGTCAAACAGCGAGCACAAATGAAATGGTTTAGAGAAGGTCTGGGGGAGAGAAAAACCCAGAGGCAAAAACTTCTGCATAAAACCTGGAGCAGAAGAGGGACTCGAGACTAATAAATAACTTCCTGGAGCTCATTTCCATTAATAACGCATTATAGAAACATTAAAAACAGTATAGAAATACTGACTTCAGTTTTATTACCAGGCTGAACTTTACCAAGTGGAAATGATTGGCCCTGGCTCTCCGTTTTTCCAGTGGCTGCACCGCAGGCGCGTGTGGGACCAGCTCTGGAACCGGCAGGACGAGGGATGCTCTGCAGCAGGCAGCAAACGGGGCTGAGTCACTGCATCCTAACGTGGCCTTAAAGAAACATGAATAGCTCCAAAAGTATTGATTTAAAAAAAAAAAAAAAATTATTTAAAAACACTTTGATGTTTCCATTTCTTGATTTTTACGTCTGGGGACACCACAGACAACAGAAATGTCTTAGTAATCATTTTGGCCTTTGGGGATAAAAAAAAAGATATGATCATTTGGGAAACCAAACTCTAGTTAAGTCTGAATTCTTCCTTTTCTTTTACAGCCAAATGATGCCATCACTAAAGGAGTCATCGCTGACAGGGAATCAAAAATGAGGTGGCCAGGAAAGTGTCTATGGAAGGAAGGACAATGAAGCACTTGCTCAATGTAATATCTTTTTGTGGACGCCCCCATTACACTTCTACAGTCATATGGCTACAGCCAGCAAGAGGATTAAAAGACAGAAAAAAAGATAGGGTAGTATTACGTACAAAGAAATCCCCGAATGGCATTACCGTTATACACGTTTAGTGCTATGACAAAATTCCAGTAGCTTTTGTTTTTAGCTTAGGACAGGGGTTGGATGAGATGATGTTTAAAGGTCCCTTCCAACCCAAACTATCCTGTGATTCTATGATAGGAAAATGTCTCTTGGAAGGAAACATCTGTAGGCAAGAAATGTGCTCCAACATCTATATAAAGATTTCTATTACGTTCAGTAACCTATTTAGTGCTATGACAAAATTCCAGTAGCTTTTGTTTTTAGCTTAGGACAGGGGTTGGATGAGATGATGTTTAAAGGTCCCTTCCAACCCAAACTATCCTGTGATTCTATGATAGGAAAATGTCTCTTGGAAGGAAACATCTGTAGGCAAGAAATGTGCTCCAACATCTATATAAAGATTTCTATTACGTTCAGTAACCTATTACTATGACAGAGCTATACAGGTCTATTAAAGACCAAAATATCAGTAACCTATTACTGAATGACAGAGCTACACAGGTCTATTAAAGACCAAAATATCCTGGTAAAATACGGTCTACAACATGGTATAAAACCTGAGTGGGGACACAGCCCGGATGTCTCCAACAGCTCCCCCCAAACATTTTCTCTTTTTTCCCCTCTCAAACACATGCACACACATTGGGGAAACACGCGACTCGGTACGTAACACAGGTTTGCATGCGTATCAGTTTAGAAAATATTTTCAAAAGATGAAATGAGAAAAGTAGAGTGAGACAAAGGTCCTATTTAAATAACAGATTTTTTTTTTTTCTAGTGAAGTGAGAATTTGGGTTGAATAACACAACTAAAAATAAAAGTTGAAATTTCAGAGTGCCAGCCACTAGGAAGACAGAACACCATCTGGTGAGGACCAACATCCCATCACACTGAACAGCACCAGGAAAAGCTGCTGAGCTGCCTCTGGCAGGACAGGGCTCGGGACCACTCTCGTACAGTGAAGGCAAAAATCTTAGAAATGCTTAGAAATTGTATTTTGGGACTAAAAATAAGTGAACTGTAGGAAAAGAATAAACCAAACCAGCTGGTGCACAGCCCCTTGTGTGCACGGGAGTTGCAGGGGAGCTCTGGACCACGAGCTGGTGCAGCCCCGACGGTGGGTCCC
>NW_008794598.1:2194306-2199154 GCF_000699145.1 Aptenodytes forsteri | reverse complement strand
CTCCGGCGCTGCTCCGGGCTCCTGAATGAAAGAAACCAACAGAATCATCCGGGGTTGGCTGCCGGTTTTATTTCACCTTTCAAAAACAGACTAAAAATAGAGAGCTGGACTAAAAATAGACGATGACCAGGTCTGCCAGACGCCGAGCATGGGAAGCTCACGGGTTTGGTTTCCAGTGGAAGTTGGGCTGTGTTTAAATGACATTCCCTGTGTCAAAGATGTAGGGTTTCATTAATACTTATGCCCACTGTGTGCGCTATCTGAGTATGTCAGACCGTGCCTTAGAACTCATTTTAGAATAGTGACTCAGCTAAGCATGGCACGACGGGTAAATCTAACATAACCTCAAATGAAGAACCAAAAAAACCCCCAAATCAGTTACTTATTCAGATTATTCTTTAATTGAAAGCACTGTCTTCAGCGGATTTTAGAAGAGAGACCTAGAGATGCTTCCACCCATCCAACCACTCTGCTTTTTGAGCCTCCACCGTTCCTCTAGCACAGGCACCGCCGTGCTCCCCGTCGGGGGACACGTGGCAGAGGGCGGTGGCAGTGGGACCCTGCCTGCCTCCAGCCCAGCACCGCCGGCAGCGGGGCTTGAACAAGGCTGACCCAGCCTAACCAGGGGTAGGTCGGGCTTTGTTGTCAGATGTCCATTCGCAATCATGCTTCGGAGGTGCTGTGAAGTGGGCAAGCTCTTCGGCTGGGGGTTGTATGTGTGTGTGCACACCTCCAAGCATATTCCAAATATTCAGAATATCCAGCTGTAAACAGGCTCTTCAGTTATTTCCGTCTGTTTATTCAACGAGCGGAAGATAACACCTTTTTTCATTGATATGACTCTCCATTTAAACTTCAGTTTAAAGTTACTTGAGCACGTTGCAAGTGAATACTGTAGAATTATTTCCTCCTGTCAGACCCCTAACAAATTTTTATAATTAAAAATTTAAAGACCAAAATAAGAAACATGCACTTGAATTATCTTGAAGCAGTCTGTATCAGCTGTATAAGGTTAACAACGACTGAGCCAATTTCAACTAAACATTTACAGGATCAAGTGTCCAAATTTCAAACAGCACGGTGATGAAGGCTTGTTCACATAGACTGGGAATTTGTCCAAGTATATAAGAGTGATTTAATTTAATTGTGAATGATGCAATAGACATATGGCTAGGAAGTTATATGCCAGGAAACATGTTTTCTATAAGTATTTTAGCAGGCAGATGGCATACAATAGTTTTGGTGTAGTCACTTCCCCACCTCTTAAAAGTTGCTATTTTGGACAGATGAAATAATTAGATTCCCACCATCCTCCCAAGACACCAGCACTGCTGACCCAGAGGATGTGCAACGTTAGAGGACTATTTCTGTACAAAATCCCGTCCAATAAATCAAACCTTACATTCACCTACCCATTGCCATTCAAGAGTTTCAAAGCATTTTAATAACTTTCCCACTTAAATCGAAAGCAAGCGAGTATTAATGCTTTACAGCACTCCCACTGCACGGGCGAGAAGAGAGGCACGTGGAAGGGCCTGGAGCGTCGCCACACCACAACTAAACCCCAAAAGCCAAAAGTTTTGTGTCTCAATCCTCAGCCTTAGCAACCAAGCCGCCCCACTTCCCAGACAGACCAATGCTTTCTAGAAATTGCAGCTGATCTCCTACGTCCACTGCGCTCAGGCCTCCGAAGAACTGCTGCGGGAGGTGCAGCTTTCGGGAGCGGTACAAGCATCCCTACGCCTGTACGGGGCGGGACAACCAGAGCAGAGTATGAAGATGCAAGTTAAATGGTATCTGAGTGAAGCTTGGGTTATTTCTCCCAGTAAACCTTCTAAGATGCTGTTGGGACGACATCTCCTTTGTGTTAACAGGAGGCACGGGGCCAAATCCTGGCAGGGGCTGAGCAAAGGGAACTCCTGTCCACTGCTAATGCAGGACACAAGCTCTCTGCTCTGAGCAGATGGCTCCTGAGGAACGAACTGATTGTGATTCATCTAAGAAAAGGCAAAGAGCTCAAAAGCTTCCCTAATATTATCATCCTTATCGCTACTTCCTTAAGAACTTGTCTTCTATTTGTTTTATTGTGTTTGGTTTTGCACGTTATTATATTTATATTGTAACTCTTGGGGCAGGAAATGCTTCCTTTATTAGTGTTTCAGAAACTACATCCTGAGCCTCCGATCAAGGCATCCTTTGTGCGAAGGCTGTTCTGGAGAGATTACTGCCTCAATCTCTACATCAGAGCTTCTCCGCAGCCATCTGCTTCTCCCAGCCCCTGAAGAGCCACTCACCCCTGAAGAAACATCCCCGTGCGTGCCGTGGGCACGCTGCCCTCCATTACAGGAGAGTGCTGGACGAGACCTCTCTTGCCCCTTCGCCTCACCTTTACCTACAACTTTAAATGAAGGTTCCGCCTCTCCTCCCTTCTTTGTAATCTCAAAGGAAAACCTCCTGCTTCAGCAAGATGCACGCAACTTGTCTGGGCTCTTAAATTTACTTCCAAACTGAGTGCACAGAGCCTTTAAGAACCATCATTTATGAAAGAACGCTGCCTTTCTACACCACTATTTATCTAGGTGTTTGTATTCTTTTTCTAAGTCTTATTTAAGTACAGTTCTCAGAATTAAAGACCAAACATTTTTTTTTTTAACTTGGGCAAAGTCTTGCCTCTTCATAATCCTTGCAACTGCATCCTTGCTATTTATTACCCCCTTGCACAGCTACTGTTTGTTCATTTACACTCAGCAGAGTCATTCCTCAGAGAGAGACAGCTGAAAAAAACCAAGAATATCAGACTTTTGGTCTGTAGATCATGTATTTTATTTTTAAAAGCTATTGGAAATCTTAAAAAAAAGATGCATGGTTGTTGCAACTATAACATACTGTTAATAAAAGTGGTAAATTAAAACAAATTGCTTAGTATGATTATTCCACTAAAATAAATATCTTCAAATAACAAAGCAAATATGAAGCATACACATGACTACATTCAAGCAAACCATATGGTGGATAGATCGCTGAACAGTTTTATGCCTTAAACTTTCACTTCAAGATTGCTGGTTCAAATCTAATCAAGGCTATGCTCATTTGGTACCTTCTGTCTGTTCAGCACTTTGTAGGATATTACTAGGTCTTTAATCTAGTTTTAAGGGGCAGGCTACATGTAAATCAAGTCCCTTAAGCATTTTTCCATGAAACTGTTCCCCAGATGCATATTTTCCGCAGCAATACCGTAGGTTGAACGAGTCAGAAGGAATTGCCTTGAAAAACAAGGGAAAAATCGGCAAAACCAGAAGCCTACAAAAAGCTGGAGCTGTTCTAGGTTGCAAGAACAGGGGCCTAAATGTGAAGAAAGAAACTCTGGCACAGGACGGGCAAAGGGCCAGAAGGTGCTCGGCTGGAGCTGCTGGTGTGACCTGGAAACAGTTTGCAGCACATTGAACACCGCAGGCAGGAAACCACTCCAACTGCCCCAGCGCAAGTGCTAAATAAAAACCTTTGTTGTCTCTGAAAGTAATTCCTCCCGGCTTTGTGACGGAAAGAGTGAGATCCATGGAGATGATATCTCACCACCGACCGGACAGAGGCAGCAATGTCAGAGAGCTCTGCAGCACCAGCGCGTCGCGCCTTCCCTTCATGGGAAAAGGGTTAGCGGCTAAGGCCTACCAGCTCGCATCAGAGGGAACGAGAAAAGCCAGCCACAGCAATGAGACCTAGCTGAAAACTCTTTCAAAGAGTGCTTTTGTCAGCGTGAGCAGACTGGCTCTCACTAAAGTCATGATAATGCCTCAGAAAGAGCAAATAAGCTAATTAGGCGCCTCCACAGGATGCGGCCGTATCACTTCTGGCTGCACTAGGTACAGTCGAACACACAGAAGTGTGATTTTGGATGGCTACTGTTGGTGCGTCGAAGTGATGAGATACCCTCAAGATCAGTTTTTTTGTTTTTCTGGAAAGATGCACATTTGTTTGAATATACAAAGAATGACAAGAAGCTGCAGCAATATGAGAAAACGCACAGGAGAGGACAGAGATGAACTAGTCATATTCCTGTTACCATCCATCACTACTTTCGGACTGTATCAGAGCCTCATTAACCTGGCTGATTTCATTGACTGCTTTTCACTGCCGCACCGTCCAAAGTACTGACCTACAATAAACAGCAGCACCACAAAACACCAATAAAAATCATTAAAGCCTAAGTCTCGTAATTTAGTACGAAGATTAGGTTCTCCATCCAGATCTGCAGACTGCTGATTGCAATTTATTTCCCCCCATTTATGGATGTCATATGAACAAGCAAGCTGGATTCATTGCTCGGGCTTTCCATCCATCACCAGGACTGCAGCAAGTCCGTCTTGTTGATACAAACGAACAGCACCTGAGATATACCAGATGCTTAATTTAAACTTTAATTCCAAATAAGTGCTATTTGCAATACTGTTCATTTTAAATGTGGTGAAATTATAGAATCATAGAATTGTTTAGGTTGGAAAAGACCTTTAAGATCATCGAGTCCAACCGTTAACCCAGCACTGCCAAGTCCACCACTACACCATGTCCCAAAGCACCACATCTACAGGTCTTTTCAGTACCTCCAGGGACGGTGACTCCCCCGCTTCCCCGCGCAGCCTGTTCCAATGCTTGACAACCCTTTCGGTGAAGAAATTTTTCCTATTGGCTGTTTTTATATTTTTAATTTGTTGTATTTGCAAATACACTTTAAATACAGCCACCTAATGGGTTGCCTCGTTTATTCCAAGTTTATCCAGAGCGCGCTGTGCACGGTGAGCCATTGCTGGAAGCGTGACTGCCTCCTGCAGAGCATCGCCTCCGCCCGGCGAG
>NW_008794598.1:2189880-2194027 GCF_000699145.1 Aptenodytes forsteri | reverse complement strand
GGTGGGTGGCTGTGGGCCCGACCACAGTTTTGGGGGGGGGGGGGAAGTCTACGTTGCCTTTATTTCCAGGGAGAACACCCCCTTATGTAAAGTAAGTACGGCCTAAAAACGACGGTGGTATTTGTCCGGGAGAAACCAAAACTGTAATTAGGAAATAGAGTGATGGCTTTTACTCCGAGTAAATATCAGGTTAGTGCCAGGTGTTACTGAAGCATCGGATGAGACGTAAAACTCATCAGTGGCAGCAGTGAAAGGCTTCTTTAAAAGCACCAGGGGAAAAGGACTGGAAAGGGCTCTCATCTCCACCCTGGCAATTGCTGATAATAAAGTGCTGCTGTTTTCTACCTGGGAAATGAGGTCCCAGAGGTATGAGTCTTTCCATTTTTCAAAGGAGGGTTTGTTCAAGTACATAGACAGGAGCATCCTCGGTCATTACCAACTCCTGCTGCTACTGACCCACCGCACTGGAAACTGTAATGGCCTGCGTTCAAAATACTCTTTTGGTTTGCTTTTAAAGTTGTGTCCTTGGTCTTGGAGGGCAAAATAAAATGAAATAGAAATCTAAGAGCCACTTCTTTGGTTGTCTCCTGAAGAGAAGGATGCAACAGCAAAACTATTTCAACTTCAGTGCTAGATGACCTGAAAAAATGACAGGGCTCTGCTAACAGTTATAAGCACACAGCTAAATTCAGACGCCACTTATTTATTGATGTGTTTATACAATAGGAGTGGCTGGGAAGGCTGCAGACTCCCAGGTACCTTCTGATGGCACATAATAAGCACAGACAACAGAGACCTACAGTGAATAATAGAACAAAAGGCTTCCAGTACCACTGAAAATCAAAGCGCATATGCAATCAGATGCTATCCAGTTAAACCTCCTGGGAAGGGGAGCGAGGGGCATCTTACGAGCCTAGCTCTTGCCATGAAGGAGGCGGGTATTACAGGACAGTTGCATTAAAATATAAACATCCAACAGTATTAGTGTTTAAAATTATAGTGCTATTTCACCATACAAATTATAGTGTATCTCATATAATGCTATTGACAAGGTCCAACTAAAGAAGCAGCATAAAAAAAGACATCCGAATTGTGGACACAGTCCCAAACCTATATTCTCAGTACTGTGATCATCTAGGGGGAAAAAAAGTCTGTTTATGAGATAGTAAAAGATGCATTAGAAATGACCAAGATGAATAAATTTCCCACAGTAACAGGGAGTTAATGGCTCTGTTTTTTCCCAGAGCTGCAGGAAGGATTTCAGGCCCAAGCAGAGCTTTCCAGGCACAGCACCTTTGTCCTCTCTGTGCTCAGGATGGCACCTCCTCAGCCACAGTGGGGTCACAGGCAGCCCACGTGCCCAGGCGCAGCGGGGATGGTCCCAACACTGCTGGGCCTCTCTGCCCTGTCCCCTCTGAGGGTTGCAGCCAGACCAGCCGCGGGGCTGTGGTTAAATCCTCCCATTTCTGATTTGGAAATACAAGCGATTTCACACACAAGGAATCCGAAGCTGATGAGAAAAAAGGCTTGTTATTTCCAGTCCCTCTGCGGGCCCCAGACATCTACCTACCCACGTTGTTCTCTCCATTTTCATGTTTGACCGGTGTTACAGCAGGTCTGCCCGCTCGCTGCATGGCCGGCTGCACTGCGACCTGGTGCAGCCGCTGTGAGCCCACCCTGCGCGGGCTGCCTGCCTCCCAGCACCAGCATCCCCGGGCAGCAGCCCTGAGACACCTCCATCCTTCCACAGCTCCCCTTTGCCCACTATTAATAAACACTGTGGTTTCTCCAATTACATTTTTCTTTCAGATATTTTTGTTCTTAGCTCCATCAAATGCATTTTTCCCCTGCGGTACCACGCCAGAATTAGTGCTGCTGAAGGTCCTGACACGATGCAGAACAGCCTCCGTCAGCTGTTTTGTGAAGAGCAGAACTCTCCGATACGGGAATATTTCTGTTTTCCGCTTTTAGAAAATGTTTTCTGCAAGGATCTCAAGTAATTATGATGAACAAAGAGAACCTTAATTTTACACAGACAGAACCTGGGGATCCATTGAGAGGGGAATAAGAGGGGGCCCTGGGGGTTTGCTGCAGAGCGGAGCTGGGGGAGATGCCGCAGTGGGGATTGGGGGGAGCAGGACAGTACATGCGCACACGTAGATGCACAAGAACAAACAGCAACTTCAGGAGAAGGCCAGCAGTGCACAGCCTCTGCTGTAACAGGAATTGTGTTTTCCCGTGATATCCCACGCAGAAGGAGAATTGCAACAGGCATGCTTTTTAGTGCTGCTCAACATGACTTTGGCTGGGGCAGTCGGAGGACTGAGGGGATTTGCGCTGTAAGTTTGGGATGAGGAATACTACAAATCGACTGCTTTTTCAACCCCCAAGAACTTTTCCTCTGACCCTTTGGGAAGCAGCCCCTCTCAGCAGCAGTTGTAATCTTAGGGAGAGCATCGGTGATGAGGAGTGACGCCGCATCATTTAGCTAAAGCGCTCTGGTGGCACAGGGCACACGATCAATACATGGAGGCTGAGGCTCCATTACTTACACGAAGTGCTTTGGAGAGCGCTTTGGAAATGTAAACCCTCTCCTGGGACCTCTCCTAGATGGTTTCAGATTAATTGTTACAGGTTTGTTGGTTTGTTTTTATGGAAGAAAGAAGATTTGTTTGCTTTTTTTCCCTCTGGAGTTTTACCATCATCTTTTCTCATTAAGATGGTGGCGGGAGGTCAGTAGAGTCCCCTGTCTGAGCAAGATTCCTCCATAATTCAGAAGGGAAACTTTCAGAGCTGCAGTGTTCGGGGTACCTTCCCCAGCGTGTTGCCACGTGTTTGAGAGCAAAGTATGGAACACACAACCACCTCCCCACTACCAGCTTCTTCGTTATAAACAAAAGCTTTATAATTACTACCAAGGCATCAGAGACAAATCGTGGCTGTGCTATTCTCCAGGCTCAGACTTGCTGGCTAACCAGTCTCCCAGCCGTGTTTCTGGTGGCATTTTATTACCATGCATAGGAACAAAGCAGAGCAGAAAACCTCCGCAGCCCGGGCTGCAGTGCCGAGGTTAGTCCTGCCTCCCCTCCCTCTGCCCATCCTCCTTGTCACCATTCTCTCTGGTTTTTGGTTTTCCTAATTATTTTGGAATCTAGAGAATAATCTGTCGTCAAATTCTGCAGAACAAATTGAACGTCAGGTTTTCAAACCATTCTAATAAAGCAGATGGTACCACAAGCCTGTAAATCTCCTCCCAACTTCAATGCATCTAAACACTGACAGATTATCCACTAATGGGCAGATTAATCCTGAACAGCAAAAACAGTGGGAAGGAAAATACATGCTTTTGTCTCCATAACAGGGAAAATGAACACGCTAATATGTACAACTCACAGGAGAGGTGCAGTTACATCCATTACGAGCACACGGAGCGACTGGCAGAGCCCAGAGGCGCTGGAAGACAGGCGCAGCCGCTGAGCACAAGGCGACGGCTTCCTCCAGCTGCCCAGTGCCTCGCTGGGACCAGTAAAAGAAAAATAACTTTATGATGGAAAGCACAGGGCTGACTGTCCTGATGTTGGAGTCTACTTCCCAAACGGGCCAAGTTATCGTCAGAGTTTCTGATTATTTCCCTCCCCTTTCCTTTCTTGCCGGGCCGGGCTGGGACACAGCCTTCCCGCAGACCCTCTCCCTAACAAGAGCTATTTTGCTGATGTCCGTTTTGGCCAACTCCTCTTTGTCAGTCTCAACAGTAGCAAGTGCTACTTCACTGGCCATTGTACAGCCAAGTAAAGGATTTTTGGTCTTCTGTGTTGCAAGCGGCGGCCCCCCCAGCGCAGCATCCCCTTCTCAATGCCGGCCCCTCCTCTCCCCACTGCTGATTTGCTTGGCAGGTGTGAAATATTAATTGCCTCACATGGGAGCTTGGCTCACTGTCTGTCGCATTTGACTGAAATATCATTCTCTGCTGCAAATATAATTACTGGGGGTCTGGATTTTAAAAATAGCCTCTCGCCTGTCTGTTAATTAGGAGCCATGCTTTGCTACACAATGAGATATTTTGGTTAATTATAAAAGAGAAAAGGACAAATTTGTCACGTCTTTTGTTTTCGTTCCACCGTGTCTCCTGGCGACAGCAGTGCCGAGC
>NW_008794598.1:2184974-2189433 GCF_000699145.1 Aptenodytes forsteri | reverse complement strand
GGGGGGGGGGGGGGGGGGGGGGGGGGGGGGCCCGGAGTTTAAACAAAGGAAAGAAAATTTCAGTTGAAACGTAGATCTTCACTCAAATGCTCCCCAATCAAATGTTTAAGGAGTCCCTGATTCAAAGCACTGATATATTCTTATTAATTCTGCCAGAAGTGCTGACTTGAGGCATTCTGGGCTGCAGCTCCAGCATCCAGCAGACCCCTTCCTGTCCGTCCTCTGCTTGGGCTGGCAACATGGCAAAGGCACTAGTGCATCCTTCCCCCACCATTCCCAAATTAAGAAGACCTGTTTTCTCAGGCTTGCTGAATGCTCGCACCGATATTCATACACATTTCTGGTTTGTTTCTTAAAAAGAAGAAAAAAGCTATTTCATAGGCGCCAGTGCAAATAGAGGAGAGTAATGACAAGTTTGGAAATGGCAGATGAAAGTGCTAACAAACCTCCCCTTGGCCTCATGTGCTAATTAATAACATGTTAATAAACCTCCAGAAGGATAACGATCAATAGAGCTGTTGCATTCCCAGACTCTGCTTGAAACCCACCAGGCAGCAGCAGCAGATGCAGCCCAGGAGAGGTGAAGGGCCAAGCGCGGCTTTATCGGTCATGAAATTCCTGGTTACTGAAAGCGGCGCCTACCCTTGGCACACGCCAGGTACAAGACACGGTTCTGGTTAAGCAAACTCATGTTAACAGGAGTCATGGAAATAACCAGATGATCCCGTGGTTTTAAGGATGCGCTGTGCCATCGGGGCACGAGGAGGATGCGGAGGAGCCGACCGGCCACTGGAGCTCGCAGCCAGCGCCCCAGCCTGCAGATGGGGACCCGCGCAGCCTGCCACCACCCTGTCGGGTTCCTGCCACCACCCTGTTGGGTTCCTGCCACCCGGGGTGCCCGGCCATCGCTAGCAGAGATGTCTACATCGCAGTAAAGGTGTTCGTATGCTGCGAACATGGTGATGAATCACCATCCTAATGGCCAACTTCAGAGAAAAGTACCAGATCATCCAGATTAACGGTTCGATTCAATGCCCGAGAACCTCCGCAGCTGAAAAGAAATTTTCAGCAACCTGCAGGTGAAGGAGCCTCAGCCAGCTCTTGTCCGTGGACCCAGGCAGCAGCAATTAAGAAACCAAAAGGAGAGGGAAGGGAAGCGAGAGAGGTGGTGACAGTTTATTTCTTGATCTGATGCTTGAATTGCCTGGTATTCAGGTACGTGCATAAGGAAAAGAACCTATTCAGCATGGTGCCATGGATCCCCTCTTCCTTTCACAAATGCAATTTTTAGTTCTGTGTTTATAGAAGATCAGCAGCAATACTTTGCACCAAGATGCACTGATAGAGTGTTTCATAATTATTTATGTAATTATCCAGCATTTCAAAGAACCCATGATAACAGCTTAAATTGATGTATTAAATGAGCATAATAATTATTCCAACAATATTGAATGCTGTTCTGTCAAATAATCATTTCATATATATGAAGAAAGCTTTCAGAAATAGCACCATAATTCAAGATGCTACCAGATTAATGACACAAAAATTCCATATCCTTTTCCTGAAGACAGACAGAACTTTGTACATGGAAAATTAAATACGTATGTACAGAGCATATATGGAAGTATCATACATCAAAATCAGTAAGAAACAATAGAAGAGGGAGAAAAAAAAAAAATGGCACTTCTTTAGCCTAGAATAATTGTGCAAGGATTACACTGCTTCAGAAACTTCTCCAGGTATAACAATCAGGAATGACGTTATCTCTAAACCGACAGCCTGGATGGTATCTTTGTGGCCCAAATTCCACCCCAAGCCAGGCCCATATTGTCCTCCCAGTCTTAGTCCGATGGGGGGGGGGGGGGGGGGGGGGGAATTGGGGAATTTCCAATATAGCATAGGAAAATCCCACTAAATGAACTGCCGCAAAGCTGTGCTTGCCTTCTCCTTCTGCTGATACTTCAGTAACACTTAGAAGAGTGGCACAAGTTTTATAACCTTGTGATGAAGATTAAAAAATAAAGCCCAGTAGAAATCCTTGTGAATTATTGAAACTGTAGCTCATTATAATGGAAGAAGCGAGCCCTTATTTTCAGTAAGTGACATGGGAGCAGAAAAATGGCAGGATAATGATGCTCAGGCAGAACAATTATTTCATTGTGATAGAGAAGCGTAAAGTTTATCACTTTGATTACTACCCTGATTTTTTTGTGCACCCAGTTTAGAGACCAATAAATCAGGAGGGTTTCTGATGCTCCATCTCTGCTGCTGGAACCTGCTCAGACACAGAAAGCTGACCTGCCGGGGCGGGTGCTTGGTGCTCCATCACGTTGCCGCATCTTCAGCCCTGCATCCTGTGCGCTTTCCTGCCTAAAGCACTGAATTTGTAGCAGCCCCTCTTCCTCGTTTCGCAATACAGAGCTTTGAGACAAAAATTTTGAGCTTGGACAAAAGGCAAGCTCAGGATTTACAAGGGTCCTACCCTTGGGCATGTCCAAGCTGAGGGTGTGGTGCTGTTGATAATGATCAAAACCAGCTGCTAAGTGCCTAAGGCAGAGCAGAAAGGGGAATTTGTTTTTTCTTGATTGTAGGAAAATGGACAACAAAAAACCTGCAGAAGGCATGATCCTTCTGCCCAGACCTGTGAGGAGCACACCTTTCAGGAGGAACCTAATGCAATGGCCATAGCCCAAGAAGCAGGAGAGGCTTCCACTGGAGAGAGCCACAAGCCCTGGGCAGGGAGCTGGTTACTACCCGCCTGCTGCTCCTGCAGCACTGCTGTTTACGCTGGCCTTTCTGCTCTCCTTTGGGTATGTTTGCGTGACACTTTGCCCATAAAACACGTCAGTGTGATGCACTGTGCAAGAGTGACATAACTTTCATCAAGGGGAAATTTAAGGCTTAAGTGCCTTTAAAATGCTGGCATCACTCACCATATGTGCTAGCTCTTTTTGAATATTACACCCATTATATGTAATTCTTTTTCCTCTTGGAGAAATATTAGCATGTACTTTTCTCCTCGTCAATCACTTTTTTTTGACCTTTGCATCATCAGCCGTCTTTAAAAGGGTCACATTTATTCTGATGTCTGTGCCTTCCAGAGCCTCCGCTAACACCACCACAAAGCCAGACTGGAAATAAGATTCTTGTACATTTATACGGCATGTTCCCTTCGGGGAATTCAAGCTGTTTCAAACTCAATACGGAGGCTCCCGTCACTCGCTAGAGAAAAGCGGCCATTGCCAGGGCGGAGATGAGCTGAACGATCCCTGGGCTCATGCGTGCGCAGACCGGCCCACGGAGAGCCTCTTGCTGAATTACACTTTCATCCCACTCATTTAACGAGTCTCGCTTCTGCTGCGGCAGCGATCGGTCCTTGCAGAGTCGTGGCTATAATCCTGCGCTCCGGAGGGGCTCCCACCCCGTCTGGCGTGTGGTCATCTCCCACAGCACTCAAATGTTCATACCAGGGCCTGTCCCTTGCGGGCTATAATGCCCAGCTCCCGATATTGCAGGGTGCTGCGGCGCAGAGCACCTGGGCAGCAGGAAGGACTGACCCAAAGTCTCTAGAGGATTTTGGGGTAAGGACCACGCCGCAGGCCCTCTAAACTGGGCATCGAGTTTGTAAGTTCTCGCTTCTTTTTGCGCTTCCTTTTCAAACGAGACAATAACCCTAAAGCTCAGAAGCAGAAAAATACAGAGCTATGTCCCAGCTCCCATTTTGGCATTACAAACAGGATAAGCTTTTCAGATGCTTTTAAAGCCAGTCCACTTACAATCCACTGCCTCTACATACAGATTGGGATTTTTTGTTGTTGTTGTTTACTATTTGCCCTGCTACATAGCTACAAATCGGCATACTAGATCACAACTGTCCTGCAAAGACAGGATATCTCAGATAATTAGTCAGGCTGCACCCCTTGGTCTTGAGTTCATCACTGACATCTTCTTAACTGGAGAGAAAGGATTGCATTTCATTGTCTGTGTGCACGGGGTCAGAAACGCATTCAAGGCATAAACAGCGAGAAGCTGAACCAGACGAGATACAGAAAAAAGTGCTTCACAAATAAAGGTCCGATTTCACTCCCCACCTCGTGCTAATCCTGCGCAATCTGCTGTTGCCTTATGTCCCTCTGATCCCTCCAAAGCCTGGCCAGCACTTCACTTCTCCCCCGTCTCGGAAGCGATCTGCAGCGCCGCAGGAACGGCTCCGGGAGCTGTGCATCCGAAAAAAATAAAAAAATTAAAAAATAAAAAAAAAAGGAAGAAAAAGAGAAAGCTGGAAAGCCACTAGATGGCAGGCAGAGCGCCGGGAGCCGGAGCATCCCCCCCCCGGCGACCTCGCACCTCTCCTGCTCGGCCTGGCTCCCACATTTCCTCCGCCCTTTTCCTCGCATTGCCCATCTCCTGGTGGCGGTGCCGCGGCGGGTCGCCCCCTCCTTCCTCCCTCCGGGCTGCG
>NW_008794598.1:2161965-2184962 GCF_000699145.1 Aptenodytes forsteri | reverse complement strand
GGACACGGGCCCCTCGGCCGGGGACACCCGCGGGGCGACGGGGAACCGGGGAGCGGCGGAGCCGTGCCCTGGGAACGCGGGACCAGCAGCGAGGAAGCTCCGCTGTCATCAATTGCGTGCATAAATTATCCCCGTAATTACACCATATGCACAAATTGTACCATATTAATCACTATAGAATGCTAATTACTCTGCCCGCTGCCCCGGGGGGGGGGAGGGCGCGCCAAGCACCCCAGAGGTTTCGCTGCTGAATTAGCCGGAGCTGTTACAGCCCCCGTGTTTGCCTTGGAGATGTGTTGGGGTTTGAGGGGGGGCAGCGCTCTCCCAAACGGAAAACGGCGGTAATTAACCCAGCTGCAGGGTGTTGCTGGCTGAGAAATCCCCGTCATTTCCCTGAATGGGAGGCGTTGGGGAGAGCCATTTGTTTTAATAAGGCTCTTTTGTGCGTGCGTGCGTGCGTGAGCGTTTGGTGGCTGTTGCTGTGTTTTTGGGGTTGTAATTGTGATAACAGATGCTGGAGGAGAGAAGTTTCGGACCTGGACCTCTTGTCCTGCTCATTACTGCCTCTGCAAGCTGCCACTCGCACCCCAAAGCTGCTGTTTAATGAGCCTTACTCAGCAGCAAGAATCAATTAATACTCAAGCACCCTGGCTCAGTCTTGGTAAGCGCAAAGCCATTGAGTTAAAGCAACACTAAGGGGAGAGCAAACCCTCGCGTAATCCTCCACCACGGGACAGCCACAAGAAACCCGGGCTCTGCCATTAGGCGAAAAGTGTGTTATCTGTGTTGTGGGCTCGGCTCCCTTCTCCCCCCAGTATCCTGCACCCCGCACCCCGTCCCAGCCATCTGCAATATTTCAGATGGCTTATTCGTGAAACATGCGGTGCGAAGGAAATTAAAAGCCCTACTGTATGTAAATGGGAACTTGTGCAAATGTGCTCAGGAGCTCTGGGGAAGGAGCAGCTGTGATTTGCCAAGCCAAGCAGAAAATTAAAAAGATTGGTTTACAAACACGCAGAAGGCATGTGTGTGTGTGTACACACATGTGCAGGGGTGGCTTTGGGCAGATCCATCGGTCCCCTCCGCTCCTTGCAGGGTGGGAGCGGTGCTTGCCTGCGCTGGAGTGAGGGCAGCGGAGGCAGGGAAGGCTTTGCAGTCCCTTGGTTCTCAAATCCCCTCTGCCAAAGACCGCTTTCACGCTGAGAGCAATGAAAGGCAATCGAGGGGGACGTGATCTGTAGCTTTGAGCTGCAGGGTAGGTAATAAGGCAGTTGAAAGTCTCCTTCCCTTCTAGGTCAGTGCTTTGCAGACAGGTCAGGGGTCCATCTGTACATTTAACCCCCAGCTGAAGTGAGGAGGACACCCTTGGTTTCAGGGCTCAGCAGAGATGGGAAAACTCAATCCACTTCAGAACATCTCAGGCACCCCACGCCTGAGGTGCACAGTAGATGCTTTTGCTCAAGACTTGTCCTGCAGCTGAACTGAGTTCACTGACGGTAACACAGCTGTAAAGAAGTGACTCGTGTCTGTGTGTCCACAGTCAGGAGCTGTGCCAGAGGGCGGCAGCCCCAAAGAGCGGGGTGAAGGAGATGGCAGCAAAACGCCTGTGGGCAGTGCCTGCGGGCAGGGTTATGTGCCAGGCTGGGCTGGTCTGCAGCAGCTGTAAGACACATTCCCAGAGGCTCTCCAGGGATCTTCTTGCATTCCTCACCCACCAGGCCTGAATATATTTCTTGCTGCGGGTTATAAGAATTCACTCTTACACTCTAATTTAATGAGGTGTCTTGAATGTGGATTTAATCACAGCATTAAGGTAACGGTCACTGCATTCAAACTGGTGAGTGCAAACATCTTTCCTGAGCAGACAGCTCTGCTGCATCCTTATTAATCCAAAAATCATATCCATATTAATCACTCCACAGATTATTACTCAACCCATATCCATTACCAGCCTGCTAATCCTCCAGCCCGTGCACTGAGGTATTAGCTTCCCCACCAGCCGGCTCCTCGCTGCTCCTCTGCAGATGGAGAAAGAGATTCTGCCTCGTTTCAGAGGTGCATCCTTGAGAGTGAGCTCCCCACGGGGCTCCCCCCTTAACAGCTCCATATCAAAAGGCAGTCAGTTTAGGAGTGTGTGTGTAAATGAGGTATTTGTTCGAGACCTGCAATTGGTACAGTGCTGAGACCACTGTGGACGCATTTCCTACAGCCTCACCACGGAGTATGCACCGAGCCCCGGCAGTGCCCTGCTGCTCCGGCTCCTGCTCTGGCAGGAGGAATACCGCTCTCGTGTGCCAGACGGGGAATTACAGCATCTCCAGAGGGTGATTTAGCTCAGCTGGGGTGACTTATCTTCTAGAAGCACTGATCTCTTTTATGTGTCTGTAGCAGGAGAGGTGAATCCCACCGATTAGCATGATAGGAGCTGCTGGCCAGTGCCATTAGTTTGCTGCCAGCCTCGAAGCCAGCAGAGCTTATAATCCTTCTGGAAGCATTGGGCCATCCTCCTGCTTCTACCTGTATAGGGAAAAAGGCCAGGCCACGCACAGAGCAATCCTTCGAGTTCTCTCGCAAAGTGGATTTGAGCATTTCTGGTGCTTGATCTGTTTGTTTGGTGTATTTGTTCTGTGTGACTAGCCTTGAGCCACTTCCCTCCAGGGCAGGGTGCTGGCACTCTGACCTGTGCTTGTCAAAGGCTAAAATCCTATTTGAGCACATATAAAATATGCATGAGGTCTGTGACCTAGTCTATAAACTCCTGTACAGCCTGAGGCAATGCCTTTGTGGCAAGCTCAGAGAGATTGCAGGTTCCCGCTGCAAAAATTGTATGAATGTCAAAAGAATGCTTAAATCTCGTGCAAGAGCAACTCTCCCCCCCCCCCGCCCCGAGATCATCCCAACACTTCCCTTTGTGAAAGCTGAACACGGCAAAAAAAAAGAACTTTTAAGCATTTATATCTTCTCCTCAAAGCTCTGCCTAATTGAGTGCTAACAAAAGAGAAAATGCTTTCTCCTCTCCGGGCAGCCGGCAGCGGCTGGAGCAGAATGACAATGTCGGCTGCGCAGAGACAGCCAGCTCCGTGCAGCCCTGCCCCGCATCCCGGCGGCTCCCAGACCACCCGCCGCCGCGTTAGCACGAAGGGTGCGTGTGTCCAGGGCCAGCCCCAGCACCCAGCGGGGACTTGGCTAATGAATGCATTAGTCTCCGGTGCTTCTGCAGCGCCTTTCATCTGAGGCTCTCAAAATACAATTAAATCTCCCAACACCTGCATAAGGGATGGGAAGTAGCTCCATTGTATTTTTCAGAGGCGAAGGAGGCAGGCAGGCAGGTTGCTCACATGGCAAGGCAGCAGCAAAGCTGGGAGTGAACCACGGGGGAGAATAATTCTCTCCACTGCAGGAGTAAATGGAGGCTATTTATTGCTTTGAAACACTGGGAGGCTGTGGTATCTCCAGCTTTTGTGTCTATGGAGCTGGAGGTCCCAGTACTGGGCTCTTCGCTTTAGCCAGTAGCTGGCTGTCAGCGGCCCTTCGAAGGTGCCGGGGAGGCGGGGGGAGCTGGAGGGGCTCTGCAGCCCCAGAGCAAACCCCCCTTCCCCTCCCCGAGGGGCTGATGCTGCTGAGCACCCAGCACTGTGCACCAGGGGAGGGGGTGCCTGGTCATTGCAAGGAGCACAGCACATCCCCATAGCTCTTGGTGAGTGTTGAGCAAAGCAAAGCAACCATGAAAAAGGATAATTTTCAAATTATAATGATCATTGCTGATTTTGTTTTAAATAGGCTACAAAGCAGAAACCCCATATTTTGTATTTCATACTGCTAAGAGAGCCTCCTGCTCCCTTCCCAGCCTGCTCCGAAACAGAGATGCTCTGAGATAAGCTCGAAGCACCAAGGAAGGACCCATGGACAGCCCCATGTAGACCCAGTTACGGAGCTCCAAGATTTGCCTTGAAGTAAGTCTGGATGAAAAAAAAATAGAGTTTTACTAGGGAAAGAACGGGATCTATTTATAAACCCCCAAACATTATTCCTGGTGCTCAGGCCATAGACAAGCCTATTTCCAGGAGCAGTAAGGGCAAAACGGCAGTCATAAAACTCCAGAAATCAAATGTGAAAAGAACGGTCCAATTCATTAACACCTATTAACAAGACAAGCTGCTAGAGACATTCTTAGTTATCAAATATTACCATGGAGTTAATTTTTACCTGAGTTGTTTAAGGCTGGCCATCCTCCTTCCCTTTTCTTAGACATTTTGCCATAGGGCAGCATTGAACATTTGTAATTAGATTCCTTCACTAGAGTTAATTAGGAAGCGACAATAAAGCCTGAGTGGTTTCCATTTTCATCAGTATTATTTTGAACGAAAAACAAACCCTTTGTTTTGGCATCGGTATTTGTAATTTTAAGTTTAACGTGAACTCTTGATATATACTCTTGATATAAATAGATATAGACACATTCATGTTGTATTATGCTGTACATCTATTTTATATTGTGTTATAATACTTTCACATTATTTTATATACACTTGTCTGCCCAAACATATCCACATACCGAAGCAGATACAAGATTTCTCTTCTGGAAGATGTCTAAATTAATTAGCTACTTTTCATCCCGTTGATGTCAGATCAGTAGCTCCCACCAGCAACATCAGTACTCTGCAGGTTCCAGACTGACCTGGCACCTGGGGAAATGTGCCGTCATAGCGGGCACGGTGAGGGGTCCCGAGTGTCCCATGAAGCAATTTGGGATTAGCATGGTTATTAGCGATGTGCTCCATTTTAAACAATGACGTGTCCAATCAACACTAAGCTCAATTTCCATTACAAATGTGTGAGTTAGCCACTTAAATCTAACAAGACCACGCATGCTCATCGGAATAAAAAGCAATAGATTTTTGTGGTTATTATTGCCAGTTTAAAATAACTGTCTGATTACATACAATTATATGTCACCCTCTAGCTAAGCATTCACAGAGGAGAAAAGATGGTGGAATTTAAACAGGTCAATATTAATGCCACGGTTGTATTTGATAATTGAAAGTGTCACCTCCATTAGCTGGCCCTGATAACCAGGCTTGAAAAGCCAGTGATTAGTAAGCAACAGGGCAATCCCGTATATTCAGAAGGTGAAATAAAAGCTGGCCTTGGGGATGCAGAGGGTGAGCACAGACAAAGCTAAAGTGGGGGAATGGAGGAAAAACTCAAAGCTGTTTTGCTGCTGTTTCAGAGAGAAAAACTGCCCCAGGCAGTCCGCAGAGCTGTGGTACCCCCGCACAATGCTGTCATAGCAGCCTTTCAGAGGACTGTTTGCTCGGACCCACAACCTTACCCAAGTAAGGTCCAAACCTGCTGTTTTAGTGATGCCTTCCAAAGCGTGTCTTTGTGGCTCTTCACTCTTCTGCATTGGACACGGAAAATGATAGAGGGCTCTGAGCCATCTGCATTTTATATAACCCTTATTAAGCATCACTTGACCTTGTCAGTGCTGATAAAGCCCTGTGAAGTGCATGCCAGATAAAATGTAATTTTTAATTGAGTATACTTATTATATTAAATATATTAACAAGGTGCAGATGAATACAAATGACCCCATGGTCAACGCTGTCGATTCACATTGAAATTTCTTTCGCCTTTGCCGAGCTGAAGGAGTCAATAACCTCTCAAAGGTCGCACATGGAGTGGAAACGCCTCCTGCCAGCAGCTGTCCTGCCGCCTGCCTCCAGTGTCGCTACTACAATGCAATGGCCACGAGCAAGTCAGCACAGAGATCACCGTCTCCGGAGGTCCCCTGTAAAATACCATACCCCGCTCCTCCAGCCTTTAGGAAAGCTCTGGGAACCTCAGTTCAGTTCATATTTTATTCTTGGTATAGATTTAGACTAACCCAAGGCACAAGTGAAAAACAATCATCTCCTCTTTTATTCCCTAACTTCACAAATCATGTAAAAATTCACTCAATATTGGGTTGACACACCCCGGTTCAGCACTGGAACTGTTACAGGACTGCCAGTATCAGAGCTAAGAGAGCCCATGGGATCGATCTGTGGAGGTTAAAATCTACTGGCTTAAAGGGGGAGATGGCAGGATGTGGCCCCGCTGCCTTCCTAAGGTTTATGTCAAGCTTTACTCTCAATTTGAGGAAAATAAGATAAAATGACCTGCCTGAGGAGCAGACTGCCGCACTGACATGATATATTTGCATTAGCTTCAAACAGGAGTAGCTTCTCATCACCCTATTAGCGCTACACTAAAACAAGTGGACTCAGTGTCAAACGTCTGTATAAAAACTACATCTTGGGGCAGCACTGAACTCCCTGCTGTGATCCACAGTGTGCCATGCCTTTCCCTTCTGGGTTAGATTTATCCTTTTTAGTACCTACTTTAGAAAGAAAAAAAACCAAGATCCTTCAGAAAGAGCAGTAAGACCTCTTGTTCCAGATCCCCATTCTTTTTTAATGCTTCCTTAAGGGTCTCCATTTTTCTGTCACTTATCATCATCCAGAGTAATTTTGGGCTGTTAGAGAAAGTTCATTGCTGTAATTGCAACCATATTGGTCATTAAAGTTGACAGACAGCTGCTGAAGAAGTCACTTGCTGATTCCTACTATTCAGCAGATGCCTCTCCACGTTTGCTAAAATGTTAGCTTGAATTTACGAAATGGAAGCAAATGCATTTTACCTTAAGGACTGATAATTTCAAGGAAGGCGAAACACGAAAACCTCATCCAGGCCTTCTATTTGTAAACAGCGTTTGCCTGCTCCTTCCCGAACTAGGTGGAAGTACCCAGTATTTCCCGCAGTCAATAAGGCTGCCCGCGTGCCCTCTCCTGCCTGCAAGGATCGGTGCTCCTCGGAGGGACAGCTCAGCCCTTCAGACAAGTAGTCGTGAAGCAGCATCGCTCAGTCCCACAGAGCCTCCCTGCGTCTACCCCACTTTGCTTTTCATTTACTACTGGAAAACTCTTCCCTGCTGCAGAGGTAGAAGTTGCTTTTCAAAGGCCGGAGGCCAGGAGGCAATCCCAGACCCCCGTCCCGCCCAGCTGCGCCCCGGCTTTGCTGGACAGGGGTTACTTCCAGATTTCCAGTTACTCATTTATCGCTGGTGTGATTCAGTAAGTAAATATTTCTCACCAATATCCTCAGCTTATACAATAAATGCCACACACCACGTGTTAGAAAATAAGGACCCACTCAAGAGAGCTTTTTTAACCAGTAAACTTTATTTATATATAACAACAGTACAAAGTGAGTCCTTGGCTTGCAAAATAGGAGTGTTTCATATTTACAATAGGTACACAATAATATATTAGAATAATAACAAAACCCCCTTTTTTCCTGGGAACATTTTTAAATACTTAAACTTTCTTACATTTTTTTCCACAACACTTGTAAAAACAACAAAAAACAGACAATCATCTTAAAAAAAATATAATACAGAACTCCAGTGTGTCAAGTATAATGGGGAGGGAAGGAGCCAGAGAACGATACGGTGGAATGGGTACAGATACAAATCAATTCATTATTCCTGCCAATACACAAATCCCCTAAAACTGGCATGTGTTTATTTTAAGGAGGGGGGCAGAAGAAATCAGAATCTGTTCCACGGCTGATACCTCTACATTCTGTGACGTTTTTGGGGACTCCAGAAGGTTTAGTACCTGTACATTCCCTTCCCCTTGCTGCTTCCCACCGCTTCTCGTAACGGCCCCCAAGGTGCCCTTAACATAGAAATACTCATCAATGTGAGAAGGACATTTTACTGCAGTATCTTCTGAAGCTATGAAATAACGTAGCAAAATCAGCTCATCAGCTCGTTTACCTTCCATCGGCTCCTCCTGCAGGTGCACCTTTCTGCTGTCCAGTCCATGAGATGGAAACATCTGATGGAGAAGCTGTTGCATAAACTTCCAAGCTTATTTGAAATAGAGGTATTAAAAAAATCTCAAAGGAAAGGCCATACAGGAGATCTCGTATTTGATTTGGCAGCCTCAGGAGGCCCAGAGAGTTTGGGATACTGTCCATGCAATTGGATGGACCCTGCAGGTCTTTTGAGCATGTTCTTACGCACTGCAGGAACACCTATTTTTTCAGTATTATATTCCACTTTTACAAAGAAAGGAGAGGAATGGGTAACACAGGGGCAAATGGGGATCTGAAAGAACAAGCACGCAGACACCGCCGTGCTCACAGCACGGCCAAAACACCCGCTGCTGTGTTGGAGCTGCTCCCGGTGCAACCGCAGCAGCAACATCGGCGCAGACGCCCAGGCAAGACGAGGAGCTGCTTTTCCAGCAAGGGAGCAGTCGGTCTCTGCCATCCCATGCCACCCCGCTGCCCTCGCCTCCCCACCTCCTGCCCCCCGCCGCAGCCCCCAGCCCCCGCCGCTGCGGGCGGGCAGTGAAGCACCCTGGGCTGCAGGCCACGTACCGGAGACCCAGAGCTTTCTGCTGCATGCGTGCCTGTGGAGGAGCCAGGAAGGCAACACGTACCGTCCGCAGTTGGGACGCCAGCCTCTGTGCCGTGCCTTGCCCAGAACGGGACCACCGCCCGAAGCTGGGGATTTTTCACGGTGAACAGAGGCTTTGCACAAAGCCTTCCAGGAGGCGAAAATCGGTTCGAAGACTCCCATCCTCCTCCCCTTCAAAACTAATCTGACCAACCTACGTTTAAATTGCACATTCAGGGTTGCTCAGCTCAGCAGATCCCGAATGGTGCCTTCTTCGCAGTGCGCACAGACATCTTTTATTCCAATTATTTCCCCACTGCATGTCTGATTTAAAAAAATAAAAGCATCCTGTCCATGCGGGTGCTCGGTGGCCTCTTAGCTGTCACCAGTGCTTTGCCTTCGGCCTCTGACCCACTGGTCTTGGTGGCCTCGGGCGAAGGCTGGGAGGAGGCTGGGGCGATGCAGGAGTTTTCACCGAAGACACATTCACTAAACAGACGGGACAGCTCACCTAGCTCTACCTAGTACGCAACTATATACAACGTCGCAGCTCCCTGCGTTATTGGCTTGTGGTTTATGGTACAAATGCAATTCTGAAATAGGATGGCTGAAGCTTTGTGGCATTTTAATGCATCTTTGATGTCAGTTATTTATCCTTCTCTGAACATTTTTTCTTCCCTCCAGGGTACAGTCACTCGTGAGCTTTCCTTGATGTCCCAGCTTATTCAAGTCAGTCTATTTTAGTTTCATTTAGTTTGGCGAGCTGAGTCCCCGTGACAGGTGAGCTCTGACAGCACTGCAAACTGGATGGAGAAGAGCCAGCGACAGGCGAGAACAGGGCTGGGCTGCTGCCAGGGAACAGGCTTGAGGCACAGGCTTGGACAGGAGCATCACGGGGACCGTGCTGGGAGCTGCTCTGCCCTTTGCCAACCTGCCGCCCTGGGGACAGGGCGAGGGCAGCGGGCTGGTCGGCGCTCCTCATCCCTGCTGGCTGCTTGGGACTTCTGGAAATAAGACCTTGTTTGTAGGTCATGCCCACCGGAGGAGGGAAGTGCTCCAACCCTTTCCACGCAGACTTAAACGACTCGCACCGAGGCGTTTGGAGTCAGCAGCGTGCAGGAACGCAACCCCAGAGCTTTAAGTTCTCTTGCTTTTGTCCTCCACATGCCCACCCAAATTGTTTCCTACATTATGACATTTTTGGTGAAGGCCAGTTGAAGGTAGGAGAGAGAACTTACGTGGGGGCGGGTCGTTAGGATTTTAAGACAGTGTGTTGAAGGCACTGCTGTGATGAAGGTCACTGTTGCCACCGCATCAAGCGGCTGCATTCGCTGTCCCCACTGTGTCACAGCACCGAGACCCTGCGGGAAGGCATTGCCATCCGGCACGGCCACGTCCAGCCTCCTTAGGGATAAACCTCCCCGACACACGCACTGCCTGGGATGCTGCCCACCAGCAGCGAGGCCGTGGCAGCGGTTTTATTTCTCAGCGCTGGTTCCCGTGGTGGGTCTTCACACAGCTGTGGGCTGGTCCGTGCTGGATCCCACGGGGGCTCCAGCACTTTGGCCGTGCTGATCTCTCCTGCCTCCCTTTAAACATAAATTCATCCTTTATGGCAAAGCGTGGACCACGCGACGTCCACATCCTCTGTACTTTGGTGGGCTGCAGCGTTGTGGTGCTCCACAGCGGGGCTCATGCGGAGACAAGCTTGCCTATAAGTTAGACTCTTGTATATGGGTTTTTAATAAAGGCTTTCAAGGTGGAGAAGCGTTTGATTAGCACCTTGCTCCCCCTTGGAGTGGGTGCTTTGATAGCTCATGAGCAGAAGATTAAATGGAATTATTTAAGCAGTGACACCAGGCAGAGAGATTCCGGAAAATGACGTCTCCCACTTTGATGTCGAAATACCTGAAACGAAGTGAACTGGAGAATCAAAACACCAACTGGCCTTGCAGGAGGAAGGGGGCAATAAGAGGGATGTGAAATCGTTTCATCTAAGGCAAAGTCACTGCCCCCTCCTGACCAAACCTTGAGTCCAGTTTGCTGCAAGTGCGAAGAAAATGCCATTTTGAGATCTGAGGCTTCCTTTTCCCAAAAGAGTAACGGAAAAGTCGGATGCAGACAGGGCAATAGATTACAAGCGCTTTCCCCCAAGGGGATATGTTGCTTCATTCCATAGAATCGCCTGTAAAGATCCATAATTCATGTCAACCACCACGAGTAGACACTTGGCAGATTATTTATAGGCCACCCCTTCCAGCCAGCACCGTGCTGTTCCCTACGCCATCCTCCTAATGCCTTTTCAGATGATGGAAGAAGAGATGTTTCTGCTGCTTCCCTTGGAAGTCAGTAAAAAGTGTAATAGCTTATTGGTTTGCAAAGTGCTCCTGCTGCTTTCCCTTTCCTCCTCTCCTCAACTACCTTCCACAGCACAGAAAATAAACTCAGTTGTCCCCTTCTCTCCTTAGTGCTCTGGTGTATTCATGGAATACAGACCCTGTGTTTAGCCAGCTTGGACACGTTGGATTCTTTTAGTCCTTGCTCACAATCCAATCCTTCCGGGCTCTGCAATTACTTTTCTTCCCCCCCCTCATCTTTACCTTCTAGGATAATCCCAGTTTATGGGCCCTTTCCCAGGCTCCTGCCAGCGGAGGGGGAGAGGCTGCTAAGGGGCAAACCAGCTGAGCAGGGCTGGCAGCCCATCGTGCTTGCACATGGAGCATCTCGAGCAGGGAGACCTCCTGCGTGCTGCCTCTCCTGCTGCCTGCCCGTGGGCGAACAGGCAGCCAAAACGCATGTGGAAAAGAGACCGGTCACCGGCATCGCCGGCATCGCTGCTGGGCCGCTGCAGCACCCACCCTCAGCGCTGCCCGACAAACCCCTTGCCAGAGAACTCAGGGGATGGTTGGGACCTCCGCCTTTGCAGAGAAAATACTGGGGAAGGGGGAATGACAAAATGTTTGCTTATAGGGTGCTCCTGGCCAGAAGGTAGAGAGAAGGAGGAGGAAAGTAGGCTTAAAAGTGGCTACACAAAAGCCTCTCAAATAGATGTGAAGAAAAGAAGACCACGAGGGCCTGACTCGGGCTGTAGGGCAAGCACACATTCACCAGCACCCAGGTGATGAAAAGCCAGGTCTTTGCTTTGGGCAGTATTCATATTTCGTGAATCCTGCAGAAATAACTATTCAGACTAGTATTTAAAAGTGTTTGGAAACCATCTGGAGTGCTTTCTTTGGGTTTCAGAGTACCGTAGAATTTGGTGAATGATCTGCATATGAATACCCAAAACAATGACCATAACTAGAATATAGATCTGGAAATCACTCACATAAGCTGCATGCCGGATCGCTGTGAACAGCAGTAACAGAAACCGGTAAAAAATGAGACCTGGATGATTTCAAAACCTGACACTCCGCAATCCCCTGTAAAGCCCCAGCAAAGAGCAGGGCAGGCTGGCGGCTGCTGCAGTGACGGCTCGTTCACCAGACTTTGATAGGGCAACCTGGACATTTGCACATTTTCTGTCTTTAAAATTAGATTCACTGTGCAGGAGAAGGATCCCTGGGAAGGGAACTCTCCCGATTACGGGCAGTACGAATCCTGCTCTGCTTCTCAGTCTCTGTTTCTGCCAGCTCTCTCCATGTCTCAGTAAATTTGAGCCCTCCAGTTACAAAGCTCAGGCTGTTGTAAATGTCAAGAACTTATTGCACAAGGTTGATCATTAGTATTTTCTTCCAGAGTATTAATAGGGCCCAGAGAAACCCACAAAAGTGGATTACCAAAAGAAAATGGACTTGGCATGGCTTTTACTGAACCGTAATTAAAACAAGAAGTTTCCTGAGTATTTCTCTACACGCTTCTCCCCTCCCCTGTTGCTGGCTCCCCTTAGGACTGCGTCTTGAGACCAAAGGCCGGCAGCTCTCTCGGTGCACGGGGAGCCCGTGGTGACCCTCGGTGGAGGAGGGGGACGGATACGAAAATGGATTTTCCTTCGACACACACTGGCTGCAAACTAAGGTCCCAGTCCGGCACGGCACTGCCCGGGCAGGGCTGAGCAGGCACAGGGAGCTGTTTTGCTGCCACTGCCAAGCTCATGCAGTCAATACTTTATATTTCCATTCGACCTAATCACCCTGTCCTCCTCACTGCAGCCTGCACAATATCAATATTTATTACAGAGAGAAATATTTACAGTGTTCCTTCCCCTCCTGGCACTCTACAAAGGGACACACATAAGCTTTGGTGTCTTTGAAAGAAGTAACACTCACAAACATTTGCCTGTCACTGGCCACAAGAACACGTGCCGTCGGGGCCAGCGAGGAACTGAATATCACAACGAGACGCCGAGACAGAGACAAGACAGCAGTGCTAGCTGGCCCGTGGAGTGCTGGTTAAGGTTTTCCCTTGCCTAGAGCAAAGATTTCTTTCCCCTCCTCAGTGGAAATACAAGTCCTGTGCCTGACCCTGGGCGACACTGCGAACGCTAGCAGAGAAACTCGAAGGGAGCCTTTGCTGATCAGCTCTGCAAGTCAAACAGAAAAGCAATAAATATCTCATCTTGCTACGTTGAGTCTTTTCAAGTATCGCTCACTGTAAACATTGGGGATTTGTTGGGTTTTACTGCAAGAAATCAGAGGTGGCTGCCAGAAACCACCACCAAAACGCAACCGAGGAGGCTTCATCCTAGCTCTGCCCGACGGGGAGAGGGCAGCCGGCCGCTTCTGCTCAAATTGTACCTTCAGAAACCAGCAACGCGCCGGCTGCGGCTGGGCACGACCACGGCCACACCACCGCTCAGTGTGCTGCCGGATCACCGCGGCAGTGCCGGCATCCAGCGAGGCGGAATGAGGGTGGCAAAGGGGAAAGCGTTTAAAATCAGATCTTTCCTTGTTCAACAGTAAATGGGATTTAAAAAAAATATATATATATTGACACTATATAAATACATAGATAAAGCTGGATTTCAAGACAGGTTGGATGATCTGATGGTTTTGCAGTTTGGGTAAAGTTTCTTCTAGTGCCTATAAGTTACTCAGCCACTGAACTATTTTCTGGCTAAACTGCTGTTTTACTTGTGTAAAAAGGTGTGGTGCAAACTTGTGCTCATATTTTTTATAAGATCCCAAAAAGAAGAAAATTTCGGTTTTCCGGACTTTCCAATTGGCGTAAGAGTCCGTTCGCAGAACGCCTGAGCCACGTCCTCGTGAGTCTCTCGAGGACAGGATTTAGAGCTGGACCTTGTTGCCAGGATTATCTCTGTGGCCTCTGTGGTTTTTGCTCTATTTCTTTTTTTTTTCCTTTTTCTTTCTTTTTTTTTAAAAAAAACCCTTTAAATAAAGTTTTATTTTCTAATATACATCAAACAATTTTCATGCAAAGCAGCAGTCATGGAGACATCCAGACTTTCCAGGTTCCTTCTTTCCATATAGACTCGAAGAAGTGATCCATCTTGATTTGACATTGATTGAGATGCTTTGTCTTTCTTTCTTCCTGCCTTTTCAAACCAGATCCTATATGATTTTGAACACAGTCAGTCCTTGGGCCAGTCTCTGCTCCCTCCAGAAGAGCCTTGGTATTTATATGTGTCCAGCACCTTTCTTGCTTGTTTTCCCTCTTAATTCCCGAGAGTCCGTGCAACCCTCTGCCCTTTGCCGTCCGCGAGCACCGCAACCTTTCTTCAGCTCTCAATAGACATGGCACCAATAAGTTGCTCTACTTTGTATGCCAGACGCTGCCTACGTGCCTGTTCATCCTGCTCCAAAGCCCCAATGAGCTGGTACAGAAAAAATAAAAAGGGAGAAAAAAAAGAGAAAGAAGTCAGTGTGCGAGAGGGGGTGGTAGAGGTGGGTGGGCAGCAAGATGTGAGCAACTTGAAATGTGGATGTGTGAAACTTAAATAACGAATGGCAAAGCAATGCGACGAGCGCTTCGCCATGCCGCAGCCGTGCTCATTGATTTGTTGGACCGCTCGGTGCACGTTACCCGTACAACACAATCATTCCCACTCTTGTACCTTGGACTCCACATTTCTTGTCTCATTTAGCATGAAAGTTATGAGATTTTTAAACCCTAATCGGAAAATAGCTGTGGCATTGTATCACAAATGCATACATGCAATTAAATGACAAAACCCTTCCTTTTAATGGACACAATTGAAAAATAGGTTCTTCTTACACTGAAATGAAGGGGTGGAACAGATGGCAAGAACTTGGTTTCGAGTGATGCATTCATTAAAGGAGCTCACGCTGCCAGGGATTCTTTGCAAACAGGAGTCTGCGTCACTGCAACATGGGATTTGTACCACGCCGTTCCCAAAAGACAGGGATGTTTCTGGGGAGCTTCACTGGGTCATGATGATTTTCCACTGCATTTAGGAGTGGGCTGCACTGGGCGTATGCCAAGGCTGAGGAATGCGTTTGCTCCCACAGTATTTTAGATCTCAGTCCTCCTGGGAAGAACGCTACAGGCATGGCCAGGACCTGAACCAATTTGTGCATGAACAGAACAGAGCGGGGCAGCGGTGGTGCAAGCAACGGTGGTGCTGCATCAAGGAGCTCTGGGTGGCAGCAAGGGGAATTGCTGCCCGACCCACTACCGCACAGAAGCATGGTTCCTCTCCCACACTGCATGTGCCGCGGGGCGGCATCGCCTCTGTGCCCGCCCCAGGGGACACCCACCTCTTCGCTGTACTTGCTGACGTAGGAGTAGATCTCGTTGAGCGCACTCAGCATGTTGAACTCGGCGGAGTGCAGGCGCGACTGCTCAGCGAGGTAGGCGTTCATGTCCTGGTCGCTGATGGCGGGGAGCTTGGCAATGTCTGCGTAATACCTGCGGGAAGGAAGGGCCAAAGGGGGGCCATGAGGAACATGAAGGCTCAGAATGCCCCTCTTCTCCTTTGGATTTAAACTAAGCTCTGCAGGGAAAAGGACATCATTTCGCTTTATGCTTACATCTAGCAAAATGGGATCCTGGTCTGTAACAAGCTGAAAATAAGAGCAGCGATGCTCAGCAGTGCTGAGCTGTGCTACCAGCTCGCTGCAAGAGCCACCCTGCTGCATCATCGGCCACCGAGAGCAAAGCTGCTCGGCGCAGGAGGTCGGGTGGGACTGGAGCGCCCAGGCCAGCCCTGCACCCAGACTGCTGCTGCTCACGCACTGACGCTCACCTCTCCACCCAGCTCTTGTAGCTGGGGATGTCCTTGGCGTACAGCAGCTTGTTGGAGGGGGAATCCTTGCCCAGGCGGTGCTCCGAGGTGGAGCAGGAATCCATGAAGGTCTGAGCCACAACAGAGAGGCAGGCGTCCGTGATGCTGCCTTTGTGGATATCAAACACGAACTGGGGATTTTTGATTACGTTCACCCAGAATCGGAGAGGGAGGCTGTAGGGAAATCAAGAAACATAATGTTAAGACAAAGGCTAGGAAAGGACACGTGCTGTGGTTTGTGTTCCCAAGCAGAATAAAAATGGTGGGAAGCAGCAACAATCTGAATAGGAGCTGGGCCAGGTCTATCAAACACCAGTTAGCCCAGTCCTGCCCAGATTGCTTGTGATGGGTCCCGCTATGCCTGGGCTGGACACTGCTGCACTGCACGCCCCAGGAACTGCTCTGGGGTCTGATCCTGCACAGAAAGGTGGAGGAGGCGAGAGCCAGGCGGGCAGCAGGCGCCGAGGGCAGGCTGTCTGGGCCAGGGCAGAGCTGAGCAGCATTCGGTGGTACGGGGTGAGCAGCTCCACGAGGAGCCCATTAAACTGAGTTCGTTTAGAGTGGGAGTCTGTGGCGCAGGGCTGAGCCCAGGGCAGCGATGCTGCCACCCCCACGCTAATCAGCCGCTGCTCGGCCACTCCGCAGTCCATCATCTGCGAGTGGTGCAGCAGGCATCAGAGGCTTTGTCCCCAAATCCCGAGGCCTTTGCAATCAAAGGGGAATTATTATTCCTTTTTTCTTTGGCTGTATAGCAGGATCAAACAGCAGCTGCTGCTTTCTATTACCTTTCAAGTCTCGGCTCTCTCTATCTATCCAGCTAGCTGCAATGAAGGCTTCAGCCTTAACTCTTGCTGCACTGCAGGCAAGCAGCTCAGCTGCACCCCTGGCAGTGCCAGCTCCCCTGAACCCCATTACCCCAGCTCTCTCTTCCAATCCCCCGTTTGCTTTGACCTGCTCCAGTGGCATAAGCGTTCTCCCATCTCCCCACCAAAATTCCCTTTCTGGGAATGCTGCAGCCGACCAAAGTGCTCAGCAGAGCTGTTAGTTCAGAGACCAAATTTTCACCCTTCTCCCGAGCTCCCAGTGCCCCAGGGCAGAAGGAAGGACCAGGGCTCCTGTGATCTGATGGCTCTGGCAGAGCAAACTCTGCCAGTCGGCGCTTTCTTTTTTATTGCTTTAAGAAGTCTCATCCTTTTTTGTGATTCTAGAGTTTTTATCCCAATAACTCCTTCTAAGGGTTTCAACAAATTGTTTTGAGCTTCCCACAGCCTTAGCGGGGAACCCAGCTTTTGCAGCCATGATGATTAGAGGCCTTTTAAACCACGAGAGACTTGGAGGAAAATACAAAGTCTTCAGGGAGCAACCATTTGTTGTGCTTTTTTTTCTTCCTCACAGAGGTAAATTTCTAACCCATGGAGCTTTTAATCCTAAAATAACAGCAGAGGCAGCGATGTGAGAGCTCCTATTGTTTGGAGAAGGCTGAACCTGGCTGCAGTCTGTGCCGACTGCACATGGGGCTGGCTCCTTCTCCTCTTGCCACCTCCTCCCACTGCCCAAATGCTCCCAATGCTGCCCAAAGCGATGGGGAAGGTGCAGCCGCTCGCCGAGCTCTCCCCTCGCAGCCTGCGCCGGCATTCATGCCACAGCACGATTGCGCAGGCAGGGTTGCACAGGCAGGGTGGTGCAGGCATGGAGCCCTGCTTCCCGCTAGCAGACTGGCTCTGCAAACCCAGCGACTTCCGAAGTCCAGGTGTGTGGATCTATGGCCTGAGGCCAGTGCCCAGCTCCCACCTGGGTAGAGGACTCGGAGATAGTGGGGCTCATGGTTTAACACTGCACCAGGGTTTCAGCTCGTGTGTGCACAGGGGGCAGCACGAACCAGGATCAAACCCCACTGCCACATCTGCGCGGGGCACTGGGACAGCAGCGGTGCTGGTTGAAAAGCATTAGCATGCCTTCGTGGTACATCTCATGCTTTGGAACTATGGGACTTGGTTGTTCCCACCCTTCCCAAAGCTCTTCCCTATCTCTGTTTTGCCCCAGGACACAGATAATTGCTCAATACTCAATACACAGATAATTGCCCCCCCTTCCACCCTCCTCTTCCATTCTTACCAATTGCTCTTCCACGTGTGCCTCACATCTGTGTCATGGATGCCGTGCTTATCTGCCTGCTCATCCAAGAAATCAAACATATACTTGATGGCCAGCGGGAGCGCGCTGCCGCGGTGCACGGTGCTGAACAGCGTCTCAAACAAGTCGTCCACAAATTTCTGCAGCGTACCCTAATGGGAGCAGCAACCGAGAAGGTGAAGGGAGGGACGGGCGCATGCTTGGCTAAGCAGCGGTGGCAGGAGGGGATGCCAGATGGTGTTGCCAGCTCTGCACAGCCCTGTAAAGTGCCGCCCGCCACGGACCCCACAGGAATAAGTAAGGTCGGGGTCTTTACGAACGCTGACTGCGCTGCCGGAGGGCCCGGGGGGAATGCTCCAGCCTGCAGCTACTCACGGCTGCATTTACTCTTTATTTCTAACCTGAAACAATTTCTTTTGCTTTCAAAACCAAATCTGCGTTATCTACAGTGATGAACACACAGTGAAAGCCAGGAAAACTCTCTCTGGCCAAGGAAACTGGTTAAATATTTACAGTCACTGCTGCATCTCTCCAACTCTTTGTGTTTTAATACCGTGCAGAAGAATGAAGTATTGCAGCAATCACCTTGCAGTGTGAGGAAATCTGGGCTGTGTTTCTGTTGCTGCTCCAGGAGCCCCCCCAACCCCTGGGGCCCAGGAAAGCCTGGCAGGGTCAGTCCCCGCCTCCCGGGATCTGAGCATCATTAGGGACCGTGCAGGACCCCCGGCGAGTGTGTCTGGAGGGACCTCCCTATGCATTTCCCAAGCGAATTTAGCACACGGCAGTTACCTTTGTAGCTAATAGCCTGGTCAGGTAGATCTCAGACACCATCTTACTGCCCCGGTCTCCTTCCTTCTGGTCTCCGTGGTCGTGGTTTTTGACCAAGTGCCAGACCTTGACCCCACTCTCCAGGTCGGGAGTGATCATGGGGGCCCGGGAGCGCAGGCTGTCGGGGCTGCCGGTGTAGCGGAAGGTGGAATCTGAACGATGGGAAGAGAAGTCGGCCATGCTCAAAGCAAACCCCTTTTTCATTTCCCTGTCTCTTCTCAGTGATGCCACCGTGCTCGCTAATGCCAAAATCATCTGCACTGGCTTTTTTATGGGGTAATGAAATGTAATACCACCCAGGCACCAACAAAATTTGGCATTTGCCAAAGATAGGTGTTGGTCTTCACTGAATAGAGTCCCTCAGGCTCGAGCCCTTCTGTTTTCATGCTCAGACATGGGACTTTTCTGCTCCATTCACATCCTTTTCTTATGTGAACTCAGTAATACAGGTCCATACAAGATTCCTCCAGGAGTTACAGCTCACGCACGTTAACCCTGGGCACCAGCTCCTGCAGCGCTGGAGTCCTGATATCAGTATTTAGTAAATAATAACAAGCTGCCCGGCACAACCAGCACAAAGGGCAGAAGAAACTGCTGTTCTTGTTCTTGAGGCTTTCACTAGAGCAACAAGGGCTCAAGCTGAGCACCAACTGCAGAGCCTGAGGCCAGTCCTGCATCCCGGCCATGCCGCCCCCGGGGCTGAGCGGGTCTGGCCTCCCTGCTGCCCCTGCCTCTGCCCTCCTCCCCAGCAGGGGAAGGGGAGCTCAAAGGGGGGCAGACAAAGGTTTTTCCCTTAATTGCTTGGAAACCACAGAGGGATGCGAGATATATTTAACTTCTCAAAGAATGTGCCTCCCTGGATCCCATCCATGGTGTCTTCAAGCCAAGACACAGGGCTGAGTAGCACAACCATGCGTAGTTGGTTTTTTTCCTCTCACTAAATTTTTTTTGTTCTCTTGGAACCTTGTGCATTTTCTCAAGTTTAGCCTCCAATTCGCTGCTCACCCTCCTCAGCAAGAGTAAGGGGATCAATCATAAATCAGCCGAGGGACATACGCAAGTCATTACCAAACTAGCTACATTTTCATCCCTGATTAAGGCTTAGATAAATGAGTACTCCAACTGATATAATTAAGGAGACAGACAGGAGGACAGCTAGGGAAGCATCTAGTAATTCTATTTTTAAACATAGCTCTGTACTGATATACAATGGGGGAAGTAAATAAGTATCTCATTTAAATTCTGTCTACACAATTAGAAGTATTAATCTTAACATGAGCAATGATAGTTCATATTGGTCGTTCGCAAAAGCTTTTCCATCTGACACAGATCAATGAGCACTGAGGACTCAGGCTGTGTGACCCAACCTCGTTTTTTCCATCACTTGAAGCGCGGGGCACTCAGGTGGATTACACCTCGCAGGGAGAAATGCCTTTTCTCCTGGCTTTTGCCTAAAGACGTTCCTGTGGATGGCTCCTCAGAACCCTTGCTCGGAAAAAAAACCCGTTATTTTGGGAGCTATAAACAAGAGAAGGAGATGGGTTTGTCAGGAGACCTCTCGTTTGTAAAACACTCTGTAAAATGAAAGATAATGAAAGATCAGTGCACTAGAGATTTTGCCACTGATGCCTTTTATGGAAGTACATTATTACTATTATTGTGGATTTAGTGCTATAAACGCACACCTGGCACCTCGCAGACTCATTTACTCAGGCTGCAGCGCCTTCAGGGACCCTCTGTAAAGTGCCAAGCCCTGCTATTATGCAAATAATGAATTCCCAGGTGTGCACATCCGACCACACCGAGTTAAGATTGCTGTTACTCATTTTTGACCCATTAGCTAAGAATTCAGGATCCTCCACTTAGAGAAGAAATAGATGAAAGAATCAGGCTTTTCTCTGGTGCAGCCCTGCTTACATGCAGGGAACACAAAGCTGCTTTCCTGCAGTGGGAGTCCCACGGGTGCTCTGCAGCATCCATCCCCTCTGAGCTAAAAGCCTTTCCCTGGGCTTTTCCAAGACCCACTTTTCCAAAGGTTGCTCACGTTGTGCTTGGCATTTCCTTTTCCCTCCTCTCAGCTTCTCTGGTCTTTTTGCTGTTCTGCTCATAGATGGAAAAGCCTTTGCAAAAAACAGTAGCCAAGGACATTTTCTGTTTGGCGCATGAATGTACTTTCATTTTGGACGACGCGGTGTGATTCTTCGGGGGAAGCTGCTGCTTTTCCCCCACCTAATTCCCTTAAGGTGTTGCCCTCCTGCAACAAAGGCAGCTTCAATACCAGCCCCGTCAAGATACATTCTCAAGTAAAGCTGCAAGCTCCAGCTGGCTCTAAAATGTGCAGTGCAGCAGGAGCAATGCCCAGTCGCTATCCGTGAGCCATCGTTTCCCGGCCCTTAACTCTGCTTCTTACCGTATCTACTAATAGACGTCCGGGATATACTGGCAGAGGCAGGAATATTGTAGGAGGAGGTCTGTTTGGGAACGAGAGCCACAACTGAGCGGTCTGATACCTGGGGAGGCAAAGAAAGGAGGAAAAGATCAGCAAAATCCACTGTCCGCACTGTGATCACCAGCTGCTCATCCAGCAAGTGCAGGTAACAGAAGTCCCCAGGGCCCAGCCGCGGCAGGGAGCTGTCGGCAGGGCACGGGGCTCCCGAGGGCACGGGGAGCAATCCTGCCGGCCAGCCCTTGGAGAGACAGGCTCCTGGTCCGGCTCAGCTCTGTGCTGGGTCAGCAGCAGCTCTACAGCAAGGGACTGAAGGAAAGGAGTGATAAATCAAAAGATGTATTGAAGATGTTTTTGGTTGTTCTGATTTAAGATCACGTTTTATCCAATAAAAATGAGAATCTCAAGAATTGTTGTGATCCAATTAAAGTACAATGCAGAGGGAATAAAACGGCTATAATAACGTTATGGACCATAAAACATTCCTATTAAACCATTTTGTTATTTTAGCAATTTTTACGAACTTTAAAAGTTTGATTTACAGCCGAGCAAGTCATAAAGCCATCTTTCAGGGTATTAAATTGTCAGTCCCTCTACTGCACCAGAGAAGGAATTAAACGCTGGGAAGTCAAACTATAAATGAACATTAGTGCTAACAAGATTTTGTTATAGCAGATTTTAGTAGCCATGTTTAATTTTATCCTCCCTATAAATCTAGTAGTCACTGGAAGTTTTTTAACTTATTTCCCTTAATTAAGAATCTGCAGGTTTCCAGGGAACGGGTCGGAGTGCCTTTTAATTTTGAACTCGTGGCCCGTGGTGCAGCACGGGAGAGAGCGGAGTCACTGCATCTCGCAGGCTGACGGACCCACCGGGGCCCAGCCAACACATTATTTAGAGGAGCTGTGCAAAAGAAACTCCTCTTCATGCCCGAGAAATTGCTTTTGGGGCTAAGTCCTCCATTATTTGCCAGGAGTCCTGCGAGGGACTCGGCACCTTCCCTTTGCATGGGGAAGCTCCAGGGCAGCAGCTGGATTTTGCTCCCCCAGCATCTCCCCACACTATCAGAAGGGGTGTTTGTACAACGTCTGCCGCCGCGAGGTGACCTGCACACAGTGATCGTCACTGCCTAATGCTCCCTCCAAGGCTTTGCGTTCCGTTCAGATGAAAGGTTTCATGTAAATGCGAGTTGCTATTATTATTGTTAGTGATAGTGGAAATAATAGTCACTTGTGTTTCACAGTACAAAAGTGAGATATTTCTAAGCAAAACACTTCAAACACCTCTGTTATTTCCTCTTCTGCTCCTGCCTCACTTCATCCAATTTATTAAGTCAGTGGAAGAAACAATCAGTGGTGATATTATTTTCTTAGGCTGTTATTAGCTGCCACTTCAGTTCAATTTCACTACGGAGAAACCTGAGCGTGCCGGCAGCCCAGGGTGCTCCTGCGGAGGCAGCAGCTCCCCGGCCGCCGTGCCGGGATCCATTTCTGCCAGGGCTGTGGTTAACAGGGAGAGAGGCATTAAAAATTCCACACACACACACAGAGAACACTCTCACTCTCTAAATTTTGGGTCGAATGGCTCTTGTCAGCTAAAAAATACCAGCGTGCAAATTAGCATCAGATGTAACACACATTCGTTTCTCATCTTGTGCCGCTGTTGCCACACTCCCATAAAACCCCAGAGACGCCTGCAAAGCTGGCTGGCTGTTTTACAACTTTATAAATATTCTGATTCTTCTACGAGCTGCAAACATGCTGCACAAAACATCTTAAAGAAAAGAAAAATAAAACTTGGAGCAGGGAGAGCAGCAGTGCAGAAGCCCAGACAATAATACTGCGTTTGCGTGGGCTAGTGAGGATGCAGTGAGGATGCTGGCTCCACGGCCACGCCACCCTCAGCTCCCGGGGCTCATTTTCCCCCCAAACCTTCCC
>NW_008794598.1:2110034-2161888 GCF_000699145.1 Aptenodytes forsteri | reverse complement strand
CGGGCCCCCCGGCCACGCCACCCTCAGCTCCCGGGTCTCATTTTCCACACAAACCTTCCCTCTCTGCTTCTAATCTTTCATTTAAAATAGTTTTCTAGTCTCTCGGCCCTTCCAGACTCACAGTGGCTGACAGGTATTCATGCTCTGCTGCCTCAGAGTTAACCCTGCATGAGCCACTGTAAATCATTTGGTATTAAATTCGGTGTTTCATTTTTCTTGAGTAAAGCCACATGGGGTGAGACTCTCCCATGGAGTTTAATAGGCATGAAACCAAAAGGATACTACAGAAATGTAATACAATTCCTTCAGCTCAGTTTAAAAGCTCCAGAGAATTTAACAAAAATTACACCTATTTAACCTATACATCTATTTTTATGAATGAATAAATAAGCAGCAGGCATCAGTTGTCTATATAATTCTATAAAGTCATTCAAAAATCTTACAGAAAGATGAATATTTCTTTTTAAACCCTTTAAAATGAGCAGGAGGAGGCTGGTTTGGTCCCTGGCAGGAGTTCGAGCCCAGGAGCTGCAGGGAACGGGGCTGCGGAGCAAACGGACCCCAGAAATCGGGAGCAGGGACAAGGCTGTGAGGACCAGGCAGTTTCTGGTCCTTGCTTCAGCGCTTACTCCCAGGTGGCAGCGCCTCTCCAAAATGCTACAAAATGCCAGGTGTTATCAGATGGAAACACGGGCTGCGCAACGCCAATTGCTGTGTGCAAATCCAGAGATCACTTTGCCTTCAGATCAGCAGATAGAAGGAGATGGCATCTGACCAAGAATAAAGACAAGACAGCTCTGAATAAAAGATGGAGAGAGCTTTACAGAGCTAGCTTTTATTTTTTCTAGAAATTTAGAAATCATCTTCACTAGTCCTCCAGAAGCTGGAGGAATCTAGATTTCATTTTTATGGCTTGAACCACACCTGTTTTATATGTAACACTCCTGTTAAAACGGTGAGACAGCAGCGCTTGAAACTCAAATGATTTTATACCCTCTTCTAAGCTGTGCCTTTGCCCGCATATTTGTTTTACTGTGTAGTCCTGGAGCATCTGTATTTTTGATACCTAATAAAAACATTTATTACTCAAACAGAAAATAAAAAATAAACTGGTAGGAATACAAAAAAAAAAAAAAAAAAAAAAAAAAAAAAAAAAAAAAAAAAAAAAAAAAAAAAAAAAAAAAAAAATCACTGTTTGTTTTTGGCAAAAGCCCTGCCTTGACAAGATCTCTGTTGCAGTGCAGAGAACTTGGCTTCTTTTTATGGCTGAAACAGCTCTATCGGGCTGCGCAGAGCTCGGGCCAGAGCAGGCAGAGACACGTGCGATGGCTACCTGTTTAGATGTTTGGCAGCAAACTTCCACTTTGTTCCAGAGCAAAACTGACATTCAAATGGCAGGAATAGCTGCAGCATCTTGAGTGCTGCAAGGATTTTGTTTATTTTAAGGGTAAACTTGTGGCTCAGATTTTCCCACAGGCACTAAAATGAAAGTACTCCCTCCCCTCACACCCAACACACATCAGACAAACACGGCTTTCACTTGTGACTTCCTTAGATGACTTTTAAAGATCAAGGCATAATAAAGTCTCACTGCTTCCCTGCATGTTGGTTAATCCCTTGCAACTGTCAGGTAAAACAGATTTTAGAAACAATGGAATTCATCTGCAAAACTCATATGACATTTTACAGTAATCTGTGTTTAAATCCTTCGGGCTACTTGGAAAAGTTGACCCTTGAGGTGCTTTTTTACATGCACTTTGCATATTTATGCCGTTCTCTCTGCCTCACTCCCTGATTATATGGCTCCTGTCAATACTGGCTCACATTCAACTTACACAGCATGAATCACGCTGATGGACTTGAGACGGTGTATAAACAGAGAAAGATGCCAGATTAAATACTAAACACTTCTGTGTAGGTAGTGATGGACAGTAGTAGGTTACAGGTCCCAATTAACGTAGTTATCCTCTGCTGCAGACAGGCTTTGAGTAAAAGCCTTTGATTCTCTTTAACCAAACCTTCCTCAGCTCCGTCTTTACTGCCCTTTCCATCTTTCGCACACCACAAGAGGCCCTTTCCAACAGATGCACGCCTATCCAGGGCGGCCGGGGCTGGGGCAGGCATGCTGCAAAAGCTGAAGAAGGCAACAATTTCTTAGGTCACCTCGCCCACCCTGGCCGATGCACAATAGAGCATCTTCACTGTCTAGCTTAGTTTTATATTTTAGTGGCAAAACTCCTGTTATTTGGCTTGGAAGACTAGGTCTGGGACTTAGGAGGTTTGACGTCACTTTGTCAAGAAGTAGCCCCTGATATTCACCCTTTCTTGACCTGGCTTCATCCCGTACCTCCCCGCAGCAGTCTCTCGACTGTCCCATGTGACAGCATTTGAAGTATTTGCTCTGTTTCCCTTCTTCACTGCTTGCACGATGCTCAAGAGTCAACATGTAGGAAGAGCACGAGTATAAGAGACGAGCTGCCGCTGCAGCCTGTGCTTTGCATCAGATCATCTGATCGTGTGGTGTTTGCAAAGCTTTGAAGGAAGGCAGAGACTCCTCTTCCTTCCCTGCTGCACTCCTGGTTGTCTCAGACCCCCACGCCAAGACCCGAGCCCCACGTGCCATCCCTCCCCTGGCCCCGCATCTCCAGCAGCAGCAGCTCAGCCCTCTCCACTGCTCCCTCTATCTCACAAGCACAGCTGGCGGTTTTAATTTAGCCAATTTTCAACTCTGCTAGTTTCTTTAAGATCCATGTCAAGGTTGCTTTCCCATCTAATGCATAAGCACATTGAACCCTTCTGGTTTATCATACAAATGTGACCTCCCTGTCTGTCTTGGTAGACGAGATACTTGGGAATTAAATTTATGCTTTGCTTTTCTTCCCTCCTGGCAGCTTTCTGGGAGCTGTCTGCTGGGGCTGCTTTCTTACCTGATAATGCATCAAGGTGTTCAAGCGCTTCCAATCTCCTTCAATCTTGGTGGTGATGTCTTCATCCTGCAGGACCACACGAGCTATCCGGCCCTGCCGCCACTCTGCGGGAGAGGCAAAAACCAGGCAGACACGATGGTCAGAGGGAAAAGGCACTAACAGGCTCTATCCACTTTTGGCCCAAGTAACTACTGGACAGATGAGCCTGTAGAAAAGCCCACCTCCCAGGAAGAGGCACCCAGAGAAAGCTAAATTCTGCTCTTAAATCTTACAACTACAAGGAAGATCACACTGATAGTTTTCTTGCAGCAAAGTGCAGCATTTTAATTCCCATGCAGAGGGTTCTGCAGTGTTTAGCTAAACCAAGGTGCAGGACCTCCCCAGCCCCTCTGTCCCAAGGTGCAGGACCTTCCCAGCCCCTCTGTCCCCCCTTCACCCCCTGGGCTCTAGTAAGATACACAAGCTTGGGGAGAAGCTTTGCTCAGCAGAGTGAAGCAGGCTTCAGGAATCATTTGCTCTGCGGTCAATGGACAATTAGCTGATACCACAGAGTTCAAAACCTACCCGGCAGGAGCAGCACCCATGCTTTCTAAGGGCAGAAACCTGTGTGTCGTTGTGCAGCCTGAGCTCTAGCTTTCAAGCTCTGCAAAACCCACAAGGAATCACCGATAATAACAACCTCTCTGATCTTCCCCTTCCTAAAAGGCAGGGAGGCTCCTACCCAAGTCCATGTCAACAGCTCTTGGTCTTTGAGAATATGGGACGTTTTTGTATACTGCATCGAGGATCTTCTCTTTGACTTGAGTGATGGTATCACAGTTCAGCACCTTCACAGGGATCTCTGGACTGTTCTCATTATCCGGGTTCACACAGTTTAGGATCTGGAAGGGAAGGAGAACCACACCATGCTCTAAAGGGCTTCAGACAAGCATCCAGGAGAACTGTAACCACATCTGTCAAAACAACCCTTTCTCATAAAAACCCGCTACATCCCTATTTGCATCATTGCTGTTGCATCTAGTATATCTTTATAACGATTATTAAGATAGGAGCCCTGAACGTCCATTTTCATTTGGTAGAGGGAGGGCAATGCTCAATGCACAGGGAGATAAAACGCTCCTCTCAAACCCTGCCTTTCAAAACCTTAGCTCAGGCTATTGGTACCTGCAAATTAGGGACACACCTGACTTAGGCATGGGTCTAGCAGCATGAGGCTTTATTGCACTGGCAACACTTGTGCTTCATGGTAGTGTCCTAATCACTGTCCTAAAGGTCAGAACAGCTCATGTCCAAGTGGGAAGGACAGAAGTGATCAATGGCAGCTTCCACAGTGATCACTCACCAGAGTCTTGTACTCAATTTGCTGCCGGATCAGCTTGTCCTCACTGAGGGAGTAACGGGCTTCTCCTGTGATGGCATCAATTGGACCTTTCTCCATCTGTTGCTTGATGGCACAGTAGAGCATGAAGAGCGGCTCTCCAGCACATTCCTACACAACGAGACAGGCAGCAAAACTAACACGGAGGTGAAGGTGCATCTCCTCCAGGGCCACTGGCCTGCAGACAGGTTTTGCACATGATTTGTTTCAGCAGAGGCATAGTCCCATTGACTCAATCTTTAGCACACGTGCAACCCAGGCTCAGCCCCCAGCACCTCCTGGAGAGGACAGCCAAAACCATGAGCTCCGTTGCTCAATGGGTATGTTGCCTTTGGCTTGGTAAATCTCTACTGAATCTATATGGCTTTAGAAAAGGAATTTGAGATCTTGATCTCGTCGTTCACTCCCATGAAGCAAATTCTATGGGGCTTCCAAAACCACAAATAAAGTTAAAAAATATGGAAGCCCAGGCACAGAGAAGTAAATGAGAATTTCTCCTAAGTACTGAAGAGGTGCAACAGAAACTCCATTACATGAGAATTACACCAGGCGATCTGAGGGTTGAAGAAGGCTGAGCACGGAGGCTGTGACAGCTTGGCTCAGCCCATGTCACAGCAGCCCCGGGTGTAGGCATCTCCGAGCAAATTTTCACCTCCCCTGCCTTGCTACTACATCTTTTGATTTGGAGTCTGACTGAAGAGTTTCAAGCCCAGGGACGGTTGGTGGGTGAGACAGCGAAGTGGCAGCGGGGTCTCAGCTCCATCCCTCCTTACCTTGAGGAATTTGTGGAGGAGGAAGGCAAACCAGTTAGTCAGCATCTTCTCAGCCACTGACTCAGTCCTAGGGAAGCCAGGAGGACAAGCATGTTACATACAAAACCAAACCACGCATCGGAGACCCCAAATCTCCCCGGGTGGCACCACCCAGCTGCACCCTGGCACAGCTCCTGTGGTGCTCGGAGCCGGGGCCGTGGCTCTGGAGCAGGCAGGCAGCAGGATGCGGCCAGCGCTGTCCCCCCACTGCACCGAGCTGACAGCAGCTTGCCCAGCTGACAGCCCGTCACAGCCCTGATGGAGCTGGTGACAGAGAGCCTGGTGACACTCGGCTCCTTGCACGTGGTGCAAATTACAGCCTGGCTCAGTAAATCACTGGGATTTGCAGCGGTTGCTGGCAATCGGGGACAGCAGAGTGACAATGGCAGGGAAATTGCAGCTTTCTCCCCAGTCCCACCCAGCGTCCTCTCCCCACATTGTGCCCAAGATTATCTCTAATTTAAATACAATAGCTCCTAATGATAGTTTTTAATGCTGGCTCTGCGTGACCCAGAGACTTTCCCTAAAGCACCACAATCCCTTTTCCTGGGACAGGGTGGCTGGGTGTCTCACAGTCCACATCTGAGCCCCAACCACGCAGCTCAGGCTGGGGATGGCAGGCAGGCAGGCAGGCAAGGCTGCCAGCCCGCCCGAGAGGCCGTGCAGGGGAGGGCTGCTCTGCCGCCAGCCGAGCCAGCTGCGAATGTGACCCCGGGCAGCCTGGCTCTCTGCACCATGGCTTTGCCAATGATACCAGCCTTCCCCTCATGCCACATGCGATACCAGGATATGGTCCAAATTTCAGCAAGCTAAGAGGGGTGGATCCAACACCTTGCCCTCTGCAGCACCCTTTCCTCTGGGGACCATGCCTCCCTGCACCTTCACCGTGAGCCTGCAGCAAGGCAGCAGCCCCGCCAGGTCTAGGCACCTCTCTGCGCCTTCACCCCCTTGGCCGGCAGCTCTGCTCCCGGTGCCGTTCCTGCCAACTGCCTTTTCGAGCACCATGCCACTAACCTGCTCAGGAGATGCCCAGCGGGCACGGCAATGCACCGAGCCTCTGCCTCTGCCCGTACCCTGACCTGGAGCGAGTCACCATCCCGCTCTGGACCCCTTTTTCCCCATTCTCCCCCATCTGCTCTGCTGCCTTGAATTAAGGACTGCCCCTTGGTATGTATTTATACAGCATCCCGCATGTTTGAAAACTCTGGCATTTAATGAAAAACACATACTGTAGAAGGAACAGGGTTTGATCACAAAGTCAAGCAGATTAAGTATAAACAGGAGGCACAGATTTCAGCAAACAAAAACTGACGCCAGTCGGCAAATGGACCTGGGGTCACGTTATCCATCATCTCTTAGGATCACAACATCTGCCAGGAATTTGTGAAAATGTCTGCAGATCCCCAAAGAATTTAAGCCTGAATTGATTAACTGCCTAAAAATTCATCCTACAAATTGACACACACATTGTTCTCCTGTTTAAGGTATTTCAGTCACCCAATTAAGGAGGAGAACCACTAGCACACTGCCGCGCCAGCGAGCCACGGAAAATGGAGAGTCAGTGAAACAAACTAAAGAACAGGTGAAAAACTCAGAAAACAATACATTCGGGACTTCAGGGTGAATATTAATTTAATAAACTACTTTGTTAATAGAATATTAAATTAAGAATTGGCAAGCCTCCCGATTAGCCCTACCAGTGTAGTAATGCTGTGTCCCATCCCTGTTGGCTGCTCATGACCTGACACCAACACCGGCACCGTAAAAATAACTGAAATACAGAGTGACAGAGAAGTTGGGTCATATTGTGTGGGAGAAGGGTATCGGATACTCCCGTGCCTAGCTGTTCCCTTTTATTTCTTTATTGGAAATACAAAATCAGCTGAATGGAACAGCAAAAAAGAAACTCCTTGGAGCATTTCTGTCAAATCCCATTTCTCCTTACCTTCGAGCACCGAATCTCACTCTCATCTCGACGCAGACTGACGCCGTGAGATATTTGCAGCGCATCAGTCCCGATGATGGCCAACATTTAAGTTAATCATCACTGTCCTACACTGGCTAAGGAAAGGGGCTGCTTTTAACCTTCATCACTGCTGGGTGCAGCATGAGCACCGTAGGCTCCTTGCAAACAAGTCTGCTGTATATACTTTCCCTGGCCGCCTCTGCCTTTGAAATGGGGTCGGTGCTGGACGGCTGGGTAAGCCATCCCTTAAACTCTGCCTGCCACCACGGGGCCTGACCTCTCTTTCTCGCTGCTATGTGGGGAGGGGTCTGCTGAGCCACAGCAATAGCTCTGCAGGGCTTTGTGCTGCCCCTCGGCAGGCATCGCTCTTATGCCGTAGCTGGGCTGGTATCCAAACCGCTGTTGTAGATCTGCCTCTAAAAATAAAGTATTGGCTCCTGAAGATTAACGTGGCAGGGGAGAATCCCTAGACTTGGAGAAAACCCTTCTCATATTGACCACATAACAAGGGCAAAGCACGATCCAGAGATGGCTTTCCAAAGGAGTCTGACGCCAGCAACCAGCGCCTTGGCTGCTCCTCCGACTTTCTGAGGCACCGGGAACAAAACAAAACTAAACAAAAAGAGCTGAGAGAACCCAAAAAATAAATATGTATTTTATTAATTTTCCCTGCTATATCTAGGTCTCCAAACTGCTGTGTGCTGCTCTCTGTGCCAGGAACCAGAGCAGCTATTTGATTTAACGTCAACTTTTTTGCTGTCTCCCACGAGGGGCAGCTGCAGAAGAAAGAGAGAGGGGAAAACGAGGAAGAAAGAAAGAACTGAGTGCCAGTTATCAACTGCTGCCACCAGAGAGCTCAAACCAGAGAGCTCAAAAAAAAAAAAAAAAAAAAAAAAAAAAAAAAAAAAAAAAAAAGTATCTCACTTTGTGGCTGATCACTCCTTATTAAGTCAGAGCAAGACATTCCAGCCCGGGCTGTTTTGTGCACCAACACCACCCGGGAGCCCGTGGGGCACAGGGCTGGGACAGGGCTCCAGCTGCAGGTTTCCCATGATATGGCTAAATCCTGGCACAGGGCAGCCAGCCTCGACACTGCTGACGTTGCCCATGGCCCCATCTCTTTGCTGGGTGCTGCGGGGAGGAGCAGGCACGGCTCTGATCACCAGATGTGTATTTTTGGAGCACCATGAAAAGTCATTATTGATGGCTGAGGCAGAAGACGCCTTCCCAGTGACTCGTCAAACCACGGGGGAAATTAAGACGGCTTCCTTTTCCGAGATGAGTTATTGCCTCCGCAAACACAGCCGGATTTAAAGCAATTTCCTGTCAAGTATATTCATTATGGCTCGAGGAATCCCTGAAATTTTCCTGGAGCTGTGAAATCCTCCCCTCGCCTTCATCCGCTCGCTCCAGCGAAATGCCGGCGGAGCCACAGGCACAGCTGATGGGGCAGCCACGCTCCTGCTGCCGGCCGAGGCCAGGCTCTGCAGCACAGCCAGGACCCAAAGGGACACGGGATAGAGGTGGCTCACGACACAGAGAACAGGGGTAGCCTTTTACTTGTGGCTGCTGATCTGGCCCTACATTAATACACACTTTTTCCCCTTTTTCTTTCTGCCATTTCCCAGTGCGATCTTGGGTGAGTTGCTTAATCCATTCTTGAGCTCCTTCCCCCAGCTGTGAAACACAAACGCTGCTGCTCCATCCAGGCAGCCATGGATGCTGCGAGGATAAAGCCCACAAATACCTGTGAGGTAGCTCAGACACGTGAGGGTGAAGGTCACACAGGCACCCTGGCTGCACAGGATGGGCTGCCATCAGGAGGGGGACAAGCCTTGCCGGGCAGCCTGCCTTTCCCTGACGGCTCCAGGGGCAATACATGGCACTGCCCATCCGAGAGGTACGCTTCTTCACTAGGTCTTTAATGCTTTACTCACCGCGATAATGCCACAGGTCATGGGAGACAAGGACCCTAAGCACTGCACAGACAAGTAAGAAATCAGGCTCCTGCTCATAAGAGCCTGAAGTCCAGTAACATGACTTAAAGAGCTGCATCTCTGCTCCTCCAGTCCCTGCTGTACCTGAGCTGGTGCCTCCCCTTCCCTGCCTGGATGCACAGGGCACTGCTTGGTACCAGCAACATGCACGTGATGGAGAGCTCCAGTTTTTGTGCCATTCACCTCCCTGCCATGATGCTGCCCTGAGGCAGCCCCGCACAGGACTGGCAGCGGGGGCTAAATCTCTTTGCTGAACTGCTTGGGCATCTCTGCACACACAGATGAGAGAAGCAGGAGCTCGGTCAGGTGGGTGTAGGCAGGGTAGGGTGGGGAGGAGGCAGCTGGATGGCAGAGGTGACAGTGCTGGCATCATCACCTGCTCTCAGCCAAGCCAGGGGAAGTGGGGACTGCTGGGGCTGGGGCAAGGTGAGAGATTATGAGTGAGAGAGAGACGCATCAGAGGTAATAGCTCTCTTGGATCCAATTTAAAACCCTGTTCAGCCACCTGTAAAATCATACAGTAGAGTTAACCCCGTGTCCTGGAGGCAAGCGAGGAAATGGATGGGTCATCCAAAGTCCCCCGTGGAGAGCAGCGTTTTCCTGCCAGCACCAGCACCCTGGTCCTGCAGAGCCCTCGGATGCTACCAGCAGCACAGCTGTGCAGCCCCGTCTCCTCCCCGGCCCCCTGTGTTACCTGCGCAGGAGCAGTTTGGGGTGGTTCTTGTTTTCCAGGTTCTTCTCGATGAGGTCCGAGAGCAGCTGCTTCAGCACGTCGGTGGCGTACTCCAGCTTGCCTTGCAGACCCGTCATGATGAGCGAGGCCACGTTGCCGCGATCGCGCATGGAGAAGCTGCGCTGCAGCTCCAGTGTTCGGATGAAGGTCAGCAGGAAGACTTTGTTGTTGATCAGCTGAGCAAAGAGCTTCAAGGCCTTCTCCACGCTCTGCTGCCCGTTCCCTTGGACCTACAGTGGCAGAGAGCATGACCATCAGCCAAGGCACGGGAGGACAAGGGACCAGAGGGCAGCCCTGCACCACCGCGGGGTCACTCTGCCTGCGCTATGGGTGGGGTGAATGGTTTAACCCTGGCTGCACAAGCCAGCACCCCATCTCTCAGGGTCTCAGCATCCCCAGACGTGGTCTCTGGCCAGTCCTGAACAAGTATCGCTCTTTCCGTCCTCCCCCAGCACTTCAGCACAGCTCGCTTGAATCATTGCTCCGAGCTGTACTCTGCATGCCATAAAGCTGCTGCTTTGAGGCTAACGGCCCTATAAACGACAAACAATTTTGCTTGTTCTGCACAAGAAGTGACACTCTTGTAAGTAAATTAAATACTAATTCAGACTATTGCTTTATTATGGGACAAGTGTAAAAAATTAATTGAGGCTTTCAGCCAGTTGCAGATTCAAGTAATTCATTACAAGTGAAAATGATGAACTACATTAAGCAACTCTTTACCAAACATCTTGGAGACTTATGTATTGGTTTTACTAACGTTACATAATTAAGCAACTGTATAATTGGCAACACATTTATCACTTCTGCAATTCTGTTTTCCATGAGTAAAACAAATAAAAAGCATTCATATTTGTTTGCTAGAGCATCAGCTTATTTGACAATTTAAACAGTGAACATAACGCGTGGGACTGGAAAACTCAAGGCGTGGGAATGGGCTGGGAGAGGCTGGTTCAAAGCCTCCTGAGTTTTACCAACACCACGGCAACTGCTCAGTGGTGGTGGCCCACTGGAAAGGAATCTAATTCTATGAGTTAACGCTAAGTAGTGCTTGCCTGGGAAAGCAATGCAGCCGTATGGAGCACAAGCAATCAAGACTTCTTCCTCTTACATCTCTGGCTGAAGATTTGGGCCACCCCCCGGGTCTGTGTGAAGGCAACAGGACTTTCAGAAATTACTGGAGCAATGCCAGTCTCCGAGAGGGAGTGCTGAGGCTGGTACCTCCAGGCATCCTGGGTGTAAGACGGCAGCCCCACGCTCGGTGGCAGATAATGTTTCTTGAAGCAGCATCATTTTTTGGTTTTGCACTCTCACAGGTGAGCAGGGCCCATCTGCAAGGTCATCTGACGGACCCTTGCGTGTTAACTATTTTTCTAAATCCTCAGTGGAAACCTTATGTATATATTTACACATACTGGTGGAAAAACCAGGAAAATTAAAGCTCTTGCTGACAGCCAAGCGGGAGGCTGGCCATGCCTAGGCAGGGCGCTTGCCCTCCTGTGGACACGCCATGAAACAGCAGCAGCAGCAGGATGCTCCAGGCAGGACGCTCCCAGGCGCACAGCCTTCCCCGGCACCGGCACCGTAAGGTGATTAAGGAGGACTTTAAAAGGACACCGATAACTTATCTGGCATGCTTTGCTGCTGGCCTATAGCAATATAAAAACCCATAAAATAAAACTAAAGCAACACCGGGGAGAAGAAACCGAGAGGAATCAAGCAACGTGCGATGGAGATAAAACACCAGCTTCTTAGTTAAAATGAACTCGGGGCCCATCCTGCTAACCCCAGTGCCTCTAACAAGATTTGGTGTGGAAGGCACAGAGATGCTTCAGGGTTTCCCTGAGGGCTCAGGGAAACTTCGAAGGGCCGGAGCATGGCCTGTTCATTACCTCCAGCTCCCGCAGGACAGGATGGTCCTCGATGCCGGGGAAAAGGACCCTCATGGCATACATCCGATAGTCGAGGTAGGGGATCCCGGAGCGATCCAGGTCACTGGTTAATTCATTGATGTCTGTCTGCAGCTCTGCAAAAGCTGTTCGGGGAGAACAGAACAAGACAGAGAAACACACGTGACCTCCGGGAGCCAAGGCTGCGGGGCAGAGGCTTTGGGGATGGCTGGCTGCCTGCTCTCCTTGGGGGCACGGCAGCAACCGTAAATGGGCCAGCTCAGAAATCAATTCGGAGGAGACCTTGCCGCATAGCTCAGAGAGACCCTCACCCTTGGGGACTCTGTCTCAGCAGCTGAGAGCGAGAGAGCACACACTGTGCAGGGCAGATGCCAAGAACGGAAGATGCTTATTAATCTGTATGCAGTTCACACCTGTGTATACACACCTAAAATACCTTTAAAGGCTGCAGATAGAAATGAGGATCTATTTTCATAACTTAGTGCCTCCAATATTTTCCTTTCTTCTTCTTCTTCTCCTCCTCTATCAACAGTTGCCAAAATAATCAAATCTGATGCAGATCAAATCCAAGCACAAACAGCCTGCTGCAGGGGTCAGGAGGGAATTTATTCTTCCTCTCGTAACATCACATCACCGTGTTATACAACTGTATGTCTGTCCCTGTGTTCACTCTCCGAAGTACAAAATGCTGGCTCAGTAAGGTCTGTGTACCCCAGCTAGACTGTGCCCATGCTGAAGCTATGGTCTCTCCTGAATATATCTCATTTTTTGTCCTGTGCTTTCAAGGCTGCCCTTCAAAAATCAGCTGAACAAATCCAATGCAACTCTCTCTATATACAGAGGTCACACTATGAAATTTGCAGCTTTCTATTTATTTTTCTTTGATTCACTGAGCTCCCTTCCAGCTGGAAGGGCATACAAAACAACAGCAGCACCCCTCCCCAGAACACTTTTTGTCTCAACCCACCAGCTACAGAAATGACTGCCCACCTCCACCTTCGCTCCTTTGCGGAGAGGCCAGGCTCAGCCGCCTTGTTGCAAGGGACAAGACTTCTCTTGTTGAAATCTGCAAGCGGCAGGTCTAGCTACTCCAAATAACACACAAGATTTCCCAGAAGCAAAGGCTTGAGGAGCTTCTTCCTATCCCTCAGACCTGTTCCTGCTGCTCTGGGCTCACATTTTATAGACTGGAGGAAGGATTTGATCAGCTTTCCAGCCCTACTGCCTTCCATTTGGGATACGTGCAGTTTCTCGGGGGTCTGAACCTCCTCCACTCCCTATCTCACTCTGCCTTTTTAAAAGCCCTTTACGAAAAGGCCATTAGACAAGGGGGCATATTGTGCTGGGCACCCCAGGGCTTGCACCGTCCTCGCAATGCGATATCCAGGCATGTTGCTTAAGCAGGATCAAGCTCTAATCCTATTCTCTGCACATTAGGCAGCAAAGCCGCGTCTGCCGCTGACACACTTGTCACTGCCCACCCTCCCACGTAGCCTCGCAGGGCACACACCCTGCTCCTCTCTGCAAAAAATCGGATGGCTGGGGTGGCTCCGGTGGGGAAAGCTGGGGACCAGAGCACAGGGCCACAAGCACACAGAGAGTGCCCGGTCCCGGGCAGTACTGACCCTCCTTGCACTCCAGGGCCACCCGGGACTCCAGATTGTCCATCTGCATCTGCAGCCTCTTGAGGGTCAGGTCGTTCTCTCGGGACTTGCGCTTGTAGGCGATGAGGACGATGATGACGATGATGAGGAGCAGGCTGCCTCCGGCTGCGATGCTGATGATGGCCGGCAGGGTCAGGAGGCTGTCTGAGATGATGCTCACCGAACCAGGGGAGAAGATGATACCACCAACACGCACCTACAAAGCACAACGGAGGTAACCAGCAGCTTCAGGTAAGGGTGTCAGCCTGTCCCAAAGCCCCATCCTTCCTGGCCAGGGCACGCACCACACGGGCTGTACAGACCCCTAAGGAAGCACTGAACCGCCGCTGTTTCAGCCAAGACTGTAGCAACTCCGATTGCCTTCAAACACAGAGGGTGCAGCTTACGTGAACACAGGGAGGCTTCAAGTCATGATAAACGTGCCAGCCCTTCACTATCTGGGCTTTGTTGTTATTATCTGATGGCTCCATTTGACTTTCATTTTATAAGCTTTCAACTCCCTTTTGTAAACTGTGGACATTAGCAACGCAGTGATAATTTCACCGACAAGAAACCAGAGTGACTGGAAAGAGAGAACAGAGAAGGGAAGAGAAAGCCCCATGTGAAAGCTACAGAGCAAACACGCTGGAGGTTAATGCCAGGACAGGCTTTTCTTGGATGTGCCCTGGCCACAGACGCAAGCAGCTCTCAGCCAGGTTGCGCTTCTGTGAATCACACTGTGATAATCTGAGTATGTTTTGGATGCTGAACTTAAAGGGAAATAAATCACAATTACAATCTCATTTGGGCTCTACTCAAGCACTTCGGCAGCTGCGTGCTTGGTCTGCGAGTGGATCAGAGGAAGCAGAAATGCCCAAAACCAAAGCAGAGGAAGACACCGACTGTTATCCTGGATGAGGCCGTTGATCCAACCAGTCCAGCGTTCAGACGTCCCTGGCTGCTTCTGCTTCAGGAAAAGGCAAAACCTCCCCATCCACTTAGCAGATCAGGCCTGGCTACAAGGACTGATAAAATCCCTTCCTATCCTACAGGAGGGAGAACACAGCCAGCTGAAAATGGTCTCCCCTAGCACTGAAGGAAGAGCAAGCAGCACCGGAGAAAGGATGGCACCTGGTGCTGAAGGCAGAAGTATTTGTTCCTTCCAGAAGGCTCTGATAGCAGGCGGTGAGTCTCAAGGAAGGAATAAGAAGTTTCTCCATGCTAATCCACATCAATATTTTAAGCTTCCAATTAAGACAGCCATAAAGATCTAAAATCCTACCGATCCTTGGACAAGAAATTGCACTTAATATCTGAGTGAGTCAGGGAGATGGCGGAGGAGGAGAAAGGATGGAAGGGAGGGTGGGAAGGAGGGTAGGGATGCCGACAGGAGTGTTTCGTCCCTCACCATCACTTTGTGCTGTCCGGTGAGATTTGGTGGCTCACACAGCAGCTGGGTCTCGGAGACGGTGACGGCGCAGGGTGTGTCTCCGATCAGCACGGTGTAGTTGAGCTTTGCTCCTCCAGGAGCAGGTGGGCACAGGTTTCTGCCCTAGGGACAAGGGGAGAGAAGACTGTACAACGATGCAGTGCATTTCTCCGATTTTCATCTCATTCCCAGCATGTGCAAACGACGGGACTCCATCTAGTGTACCCCATTCTCCAAAGGGGACACAAAACTCCCCTCTCTTGGATTTTTTTGCTGCTTCCCGCTGGGTAAGGGTCTCCTTACCTTCAGGATGATGGGTGACCCCGGCTTCTGCTCCAGCACCCCAGTTGGGCTCAGGAGTTCAAACGTTGGGTTGGGGTAGTATATGAACCTGGTGTCGTTGTAGACCAGCAGGGATTGCACGTTGTTGAAGATAAACCCAAACTCATCTGGCCGCTCGACGGCATCCAGGCCGGGCCGGTACTCGGGGGTGAGGGGGGGCGCGAGGCAGGCCAGTGCCGTGGCATTCACCACCTTGCAGACCTGTGGGGAAGGCGACGCTTCGAAAGATGGCAGGGAAAACTTTACCCTGACCTGGACAATGATGTTCTGATCCCTTAAATACTCCCCGAAATGCCCAGTGGATTCAAGTTTAGCTGGAAATATTTAATCCAGGTTTGATGCATTGCAGGCATAGTTTGGGGGAATTTGCTTCCCCTCCGGCCAGCACGAAGGCACTGGTGCAGAGACAGAGAGCAAGCTTCAAAACGAGCAGTGTTTTAAAGGAGCTAGAGGCTCACAGAGCAGATCACTTAGCCCCTTTTCTTTATTTTTTCTTTTCTTTCCAGTTGCACCCTCTTTGGCAATGCTGGCTTTGAAACAACCCATAGCGAATACCTGGTCCCTGCTACAAATGGGTGATCAGAGGCAATTCCTTAATGCCAGCGAGAGAGAGGAACGATCATCTGACACTCGTGGGCTGGAGGTAACATGAAGGTCATCTCCCGCCAGGCTGAGGACACCCACAGCTCCTCCAGCCCTGGAAGCAGGGAGCTGGCTGATTTATGAGACTCTTGCCTTATAAAGCAGCAAGAGCCCAACCGTTCGGCCTCCCTCCATAAGTGGAAGATTTAATTTCACTCAATTTTGTGTCTTCAGAATTATTTTTGTAGCACCATAACTGCAACTGCTAACAACAAAATTAGATGTCTTTTTAAAAAGAGCTCAGATGAAAAAGGTCTTCAGAAGGGAAGGGAGAAAAGGAATAGGAAAAGGCTGCTAAGTGATTTGCCCTTTCCAAGATAATACAGATTCAGTCAGAAAGATCACTGCATAGAAACAATATTTTTCAGTTTTACTTGGTCAAAATAATTTCTGCCGGTCCTGGAGGTACAATTCTTATTTGTAGCATACAAGAACATTGCTTAGTTCCTGTTCAGCTGAGGATTCATTTCAGTTTCTCACTCTTAGACTAAAAAAATACAGATGGGGAAGGAGGTGGCATTCCAGATCAACCCCAAACTCTGCTACCAACTCCTTGCTTTGGGAAGATCAGGGTGATAGGAGGGAGGAGGGGAAGGAGGCATAAAAATAATACCCAGCTTTACCAAAATACCCGGAGCCCCATGCCCAGCATCCTTCGTATGGTGAGGAGGGTGCAGGGAAGCAGCACCTGGCCTTACCGCAGTGATCAAGCTGCAAAAGTGGCCTGAAAGCTTCTTGTTCAGAAGCAGTTCCCCTCTCTCCTTCCCTCCCCGGGCTGGTACAAGCTTGCTGGGCCCAGAGCTGCGGCGATAGGAGGTTTATTTATAGAGGCAGCTAGGGAGAGACTAGTTAAACATAGCAGCCTCATAGCTGGCAGGCGTCAGCGCCTAGCTCTGGGCTTTTACAGAAAGAGCAGGACTAAAATGGGAAGCGTGGAGCAGCTGGGGATGATGGGGACAGCTACACTTGGGCTTTCCATCATAACGTGCCTGTAGAGCTGAGCTAGGTACAGGGAAGGGAAGGATGCTGGGGAGAGGAGAGCTCTCAGGGCTGAGGGGCTCTGACAAGAGGGGGAATTTCAGGAGTGAAAAAAGTTTATCTGACCCAAGACAGATTTTGAGGTGATGGAGATGACCTAAAACGGAGTCCACCATTTCTAGCTTTGAAAACTCCTTGGCAGTTACTGTGTTGCTGAGGAAGTAGTTTCCCATTTGTGCGTGTCAAAACCCTTCTTTCCAGGGTCCCCGGGTTTTGCTGCTAACAGTTTGGGTAAGTTCTAGGGAAATGTCCCCTTTCAGCAGCTTTTGCCACGGCAAGTCTCACCATGCAGAGAGCACCGGCGCCAGTAACCGTACGTGGGCATCCAGGTGGGAGGGACCCGCCGTGCGGCAGCACACGGGGATGCTCCCAGGCACAGCCTGGTGGCATCGCGCTGACAGCAGCTACTTACGTTGACAAACTCCTTGCCATTGTACTTGACGCGGATCCTCGGCTCCTGGATCACATCCAGATTGGAGCCGGTGACTGTCAGAGGCGTGTGTCCGCTGTGGAGAACCGGGAGACACCTGATTAATGCATCGGGCAGGAGGGGCTGAGGCTGTGCAGAGAGACTGTGCTTGACAATAAGGATGCTTGTTGATCTCAGAAAGATGTTTTCTGCAGGCACTTCAGACACCAGGCGACAGCGTGGATTAATACCCACTCCCTGAGTCACTGGGGAGTGGTGTCTCACAAGTTAGCTAGATTCTCTACTCTCAGCTGCGCCCTCTCCCACCTAACAGCATTGCAAGGCAGCAGGATGAGAAATGGGACCAAAGAAATCAACTGAGCTGAGACTAAATACGTAAGACAATAAATTAGTCACAGTGTTTAATGATTTACATGGTGATGTTTTTAAGGAACACGATAAATGGTACGTGCAGTGAAGGAACTGACGTGCACTTGCATCTGGACTGCAGATGCAGCAAGTTGTCACATAGAGCTGGGGAGGGATGAAGAGCACCCGGTGCCATCAGGGCCAGGGAGGACACAACCCCCCAGGCTAGAGTACCCCCATTCTCCTACAGCCAGTGCCCCTGAGCAAAGTCTTTCACTCTTGGCTGCTTCTTTCATGTGTTAATTGGAGCAGCACAGCCCAGATTCACCCCAGTCTCCAGCACCTCTACAGCAGAGCCCAGCTGTTCCCTTTAGACCACCTCTGTTAGCAGTCCTGACCAGCCCAGCAAACCGTCTCACCCAAAACCAGACGCGATCTTCAATTTGGGCTCAAAGCAAACATCTCGCAGAGCCTGCTGCGAGACACTTACTTCTTTCATGGGCAATTTTAAAAAATAATTGGAATTTGAAGTGAATAACTGTGTTACAGCCCGTGTGAGCACAACCATTAAAGTAACACCAGGGGACGAGTATGGCCCAGGGTTTTTAGCAGCAATGATGTCACGGTGATGTGACAGCACCAGCCACCCCATTCCTAGCAGCGAATCTGGGATAAACAGTACATTTTGATTAGCATCAGCTTTTTCCTTTCTTGGTGGTTGCTGGTTTTGTTTTATTCCAGGACTACAAGAAGGAGCCTTTAATGAGCAATTGTGCACTTCTTCAGCAGATGGAAGTGATCTTGGGGCTTTATTCGTGCTCCCAGAATCTCGGTGCAGACTGCTACTGCTGTAATTGCCTTGGTAATTACAATTACTTTAGTAACTCTGGACATGATTTTTGGTAAATGCAAACGCCGCAGATGCCCAGCACTGACGAATCCAGGACGCTGGGTGGGACATGCATTTCCAAATAGACCCTCTTTTGCCCTCACTGAGCGTATGCTGAGAGATAAGACCCAGAGCAGGTGAGCTGGCTCCTTTCCCGCTGTTGAGGACCTGCTGTCAGAGCCCTGTGTTACCTGGCGATGCTCCACTCAGGTTCGATGTGCTGCACCTTTGGATCGTCGATGTACTCAAACAGCAAGGTCTGCTCCAGCTGAGCCCGGTCGACGCTGACAGAGACGTGAACAGCCCCCAGGCCGTGGGCTGATGGGGCCGACACGCAGACAATCTCGTTCATGGATCGCCTGTGCCAGAGAGAAGCCAGGGAAGTGTTAATGGGCAGTCGCAGCGTAGGGGCAGAAAATGACCCTTTGTCCTGGCGCTGCCCTGCACTGGGGCAGCTCACAAAAAGGCTCAGCCATCAGTCTGCCCCAGACCCTGACACCTGCAAAGGGAACGAGCTGCCGAGATGGGCAGGAGGGCTTCACTGGCACGGGAGGGAGGGAACGGAGCTCTGTGCAGGAGGGGACTCTGCCTGCCCACCAAGAGAGAAGCGCAGGCTCCCTGAAATTACTCTTTGTGCCAAACTGCAGCCTCCCGCATCCCTCTGTGAACCCGCTGCCTTCTGTTGGGCGTGTGAAAACAGATGGCTGCTTTTTAAATGGGATGCACAAGCTCAATCAAAAGCCAAATTCTTCCCCTCCCCACCCCACGGCACACACGGGCCCTTGTGAGCTGCATAATGGAGCCCGCAAAGCCCCCGCCTGGGAAGGGCGATGCCACCATCACCGATGCCTTCCGGCTTTGTCTCCCCGTCAGAGCAAGGGTGACCTCGGCCTCGGCGCTGGCTGGCCGGACACAACAGACCATCTGCTTCCATCGGAGTCCTGGAGAAGGTGGAGGCGGCAGGGTAGCGAGGCGCTGACAAAGCACAAAGGCGCTGGTGGGTGGATGGATGGAGAAGGGGAATGAGATATGAGTGGTGCCGCTCCCGCTGCTGGGACAGAGCTGCAAGGAACCGCACAGCTCTGTGGCAAGCCCGGCTGCTGCTCCTGCGAGAAGTGCTGGAGTGATGTCCCTGGAAGGCCAATACCTCTGCATGGCCACCCACGGGTCGTCCCGCCTGCCCAAACCTGCCCCCAGCTCGCCAAAAAGGCCGTGCTGTTTCCGTGGCTCATTTAGCTTTGGCTTCTCACAGGGGAGAGGGCAGGCAGGTCTTCAGCATCTCGCTGCCAGTTTGGCACTTAAATCAAAAACTGGCACCCCTGAACGTCCAGTCTGCACCATCCTCACCCTTCTCAGAGGCTGCACAACTCGTGGAGGTGCCTGAAACAGCTGAGGCTTGAGTGCAGCCATACCCCTGCTCTACTTCCAGCAAAGCTCCCGTGTCTCTACCCTGACAAGGGGATGCTGCGTGGTCCCCTTTTCAGTCCCTTTTCAGTCCCCTTTTCAGTGCAGAAGGGCCCCTTCTGCACTCCCCACCGTCCCTAAGGAGTACGGGCACATCACTCCGCGCTGGGCATTTCAGGGAGGGTATCGAACAGCGGGTACCACGATGTTCCCAGCTCACACCTTGGCACGCCTGTCCACCACAACCGAGGAAACGGAAACAACCTCCTAAAATACCTGAAACAAACTGGACTTGACTGTTTCTAGTGATGCAATTAGATGTCTATCCCTTCCCGCTCTCCTCCGCCTCCCTCCCTCATCTTATTCTCACTCTCCACCTAGGTTTATTTTAACCATGAAGGCATCCTTGTGCGAGGAGCACGTTTCTCCACCCTCCTTGCTGATTCTCGGAGCGTTCCCATGCATGCCCATGCAGCTGAAGAGCTGCCTGCCTGCTGCCTGCTCTGCCGCCCCGCGCCGGCGCAGCCGCTCAGCCCCGCCAGACTCCACCGCGCCTGCTTAGCTCTGGCATCAGATCCAGAGTGACGCATCGCTGCTGGCAGAGCTGCTCTCAGCTCCCTGTGATCAGTTAATTAGCTTTCTGTGCTATTATTATGTCGTCATGGTGAATCTACCCACTCCTCCGATCAGAAAGGGGAGAATGGGGGAAGCTGTAATTAGAGTGAATCTCATTAGAAACTGCTTCATTTAATCAGGCTCCCCCACACCCTCGAGTACAATTGAAGTTCATTGCCTCAAAACAGTCCAAGCAAAACAAAGTGCACAGCATGACCCCACATGAAGGATGGTGCCATTCATATACTGCCGCTTGCTTTGTTTAAGTTTCTGCTTGCCTGCTGTAATTAGAACATACAGAGAATTCAAAACTCTTCCAGGTTTTGCAGGTCAGTATCTGCAGGTTGCCTGAATATAATAACATATTTAAGGGTTTACATTTCAGGGCTGATTCTGCTCTCAGGCCTGCTTGCAGGCTGCTTCCGCTGGTGGTAACGCCGTTACCCGTGTGCATCTGAGGAAGCAATCTGGCATCTTTGCTTCGGATACGGGAGAGAAACGTGGACGGATCGGTTACAGTGTTTAGCACTCGGAGAACTGATCTGCACTTGAAGACCTCGGCATGCCCAGACCTCCTGAAGCACCATTCTAGGATGGACGTAGAATAAGCACTGCTAATATCCCAACATGCTCCCACGTCTGAACACCCGCAGTTCCCGTATCGGAGAACCTCTCAGTCTTCCAGATGAGAAATTCACCTCCAAGGGTCTTTACTTTCCCAGAAACTTCCTCGGTTCCTCCTGGGAAGCCTGAGCGAGGATCCGACAGGCAGAATCCCTTTGCACATCACACCACTTTGCTTAGGTTCCCGCACAGGCTGCGCCCACGCTATGAAATGCATACTGCCAGCTGCTGCGGGGCACCTATGTACGTTTGGTACAGGGCACGGATGTGTACATGATGCACACAGATGAATACTGTTTGTATCTTTTTTTAACTAAGCCCCAAGAAAACCCATTAAACCCTGCAAATGTCAACTCTGTGTTTACACTGCTGGGTAAAAAGCAAATTTGCCATAGAAATCCCAGAGGAGATTGATGGCTGCGCAAGTTTCTCAGCAGAAGGTGTGTGCAGATCCTCGCTTTGCTCCGCCACACAGAAGCCCACCCCTCCCTCAGACCACTTCTAGGAGGTGGAGGTACCTGCAGCATTGGCTGCAATAAAAGTAATGCAAGCTGTTGATCTGTGAAAAGAGAAACTAGATGTTTCTTATAAATGTTACATTTTCTTCAGATCAACCGGGCTGAGGGCAGGTACTGATGACTACTATAAACATTTTAAAATCGCAGTGATGTTTGCCCGAGATTTTTGGACCAGTTAACATTGTAACGGCATTAAAATGAAATAATGGACAGCACTAATACCGACACAATCCCTCCCTTGCCAAGAAAGGCTCAGTCACAGTAAGAGAGAAGATGGTTTCATGTAATAAAAGAGGGAATGGGAGCCTTCAGGCGTTCCCAGATGAATTTTTGTCGTGGCTGCATGTTCAGCTACAGCAGATACATGGTGGTGCAGCCCTGATAACCAGGATGTGCACGGCAGGAGCCCACGCTGGCCCGGCTCGGCCCCTTACCCGTAAAATTCACAGGTCTGGTTTCCCAGGAGCACCGACACGCGGCTGCCGGCTCCCAGGTAGTGCCCGGAGATGGTCACCATCGTCCCTCCCGACTCCGGACCACGGCTGGGGTTCAGAAAACTCACCGCTGGAGTCTGGAGAAAGAAAAGGACAAACTCAGCGCTCCTGCCTGCTGCGAGGGGAGCTGTCAGCGAGCGGCTGCCCAGGGGCCGTGCCAGCCGGAGAAGCACCGTCCCCCGAGCATCTTCATGCTTTGGCTGAGTGGGGATATCCTTTTTAAATGGAAAAGCAAAATAGGGATGCGTCCTGGACATACAACAAATCTCCTGCTAAATTTTTGAACCCAGCTCTGAAAGAGAGATGCGCCTCAACAAAATGACTGCAGATTTAGCCTCAAGCAAATTACATATTTACCTTCAACTTTGTTCTTAAACAAAGGTAAGCTGTTTGCACCGCAGTTTCAAAAACTAAATATATCCCAAGCCAAGCAAACTGCCACAATGGAAATTTGAACCCAAATGTTTAAAGTTTGCCAATGTGGTGGAGTATCAAAAAACCCCTCCAGGGTCTGGTAATGGGAAATACTGCACAACTGTAACAAAAGGCAGTACCATCAGCTCCCGCTTAATATGAACCGCCAGTGACAGTACTGTGGGGGCAGAACCCGTTTCCCGTTGCTGATGGAAAGACATCCTTGGTGGGCAAACTTAGATCCCACTCGACATTTTATTGGTGACATTATTGCAGCAATGCCATGTCTTTATCCTGCCTTGCACCATGATAGCTATTTATCCCCCTTAATAGAATTTGCAGAAAGCAGGTACCTTTTTATTTGTTTTCAATCAGTGGATATTACCAAATTGTTTTACTAATGCTTTCACATTACCCTCTTTATGACTCTCATCTGCAAAGGCTGGCAGCATCCCAGCTCCACTCCCCTGGTACCACCTGCTCGGCAGCTCAGCGAGTTTGTCCTGTTTTCTCTACCGTTTTCACAATGCAACACGTGTTTTCTGGGTGCCACAGCATTTGCCAAAGCAGCTTAGACCAAAGGTCTGTTTGACCCTGACTCCTGAATAGACCAGAGAAAAGCACACAATCCACCCTGTTGTGGGTAATTATGCAATAATATTACAGGAGGGAAAGATTCGTCCTTCAGCTGCTCATGGTCAGCTCACAGCTCTTATGCTAGCTGGGGTCAGGAGTTGGACTCGCTGATCCTTGTGGGTCCCTTCCAACTCAGGATATTCTATGATTACCCCAGCTAATGGCAATCCTAGACAACATGACTGATAATAGCAACGTTTACACTAGGCAGGCTTGGGAGCATTTCATACAACCAAGAGGAGTGATTCCAAAATGCAAAAAACCTCCAAAGGATGTTCAATGTGTGATTGCCCACCAAAAACCACCTTCAGCCTCCAGCCCAACCCTGGTGACTGTCCCACGGTGAATTAGGAACAAGCTGCAACGCTGTGAACACTCCAGACAGCGAGAGCCCACTACCAGCCACCCTCCTCCTCCAGCCCCATCCCCTGGGGCCAGTCCGCTCGTGGGAGCCCAGGGACAGAAAGGAGCAGTTATTTAACATGTCCACGAGGTCCAGCAGTTCCCATACACACACCAGTGACAGAGCTGCACGCATACTGGAAAACACAGCCCTCCTCTGCATTCAAAGTGAATTATAAGCACCTCCTGGCTACAAGCATCTGACGTTTCTGGTGTGAGCATCACCTTGTCTAAGTGTTGCAATCCTTGGAAACTCAAAGCGTTGCCACAAATAGACACTCAGGCTGTAACCCCGAGCAGTCATTCTTGTAAACAAGGAAAAGACAGGAGAGGTGAGGGCCCATCCTAGAGACCTGCAAAAAGTCCCAAGGCTGGGGTGAGGCCAGCATCAGATGAGGGCCTGAAAGCTGAATAAGGATTTTCCATCTTCAACTCATGATTTGGTGATAATTATGACAGATTTACAGATCCAAAGTAGCTCCAAGGTTCCACCTCCCCAGATAAAACGGGTGTAATTAAGGTGACAGCATCGCTCCTGCACGGTGTCAGGCACCAGATGAGCTCACTAAGGCGTGAACCCTCTCAGGGTCAGAACAGAGTGCTGCTTTAAGGTACCAATCAATTCTACTACTGACTTTAATGGCATAAACCAGCTGCAATGGAATTTGTGGCGGTGCTAAAGAGAAAAATAGAGGCCAACTAACAAAAGGAAATGATGTGCTAGAAGTTTTAGGTGCTTGAGGAAAAGAAACTATATAATCAGGGTAACTGCTGGAAATCAGAAGCAACAATGCAAAGGATGATAATGCTCGGCATATGCTCACCAGGTTGCTGCAAGGTACTACTCCGAGATTCATCTCCACAATTACCTTCCACTGGCTCCTGGTTATTATTTAACACAAAGCAAGAGAGCATCCTCCTTGTGTCGCATGAGAACCTGCCTTTCGATAGTGGCAAAGCTGGGGACTATACTGGCAGTGCCCTGTGATGATCAGAGGGGTTTCTGGCATATTTGAGCAAAATGTGGTGATATTTTGCACCCCTGCTATGTTGTTGAATAAATGAAATCCCAGGGGAGGGTGTGGCTTACAATGCTGATAGGATAGCAGGGGCTAGCCTGATTTATCTCTCAATTAGTTTACAAATTGTGGACAATTGGTAAGTGCTGGCATTTCCCTGCATACAGATTCCACTAAGCACAAAATCAATGTGGCTGGATGAAGTGCCCTGTTTAGGCAAAAACCGGAGATATAAGAAACCCCAGCTGTGGCTTTTAAGTTTATGAATCAAAAGGCTGCTAATTAAACAACAGGTAGAAACGACCCCACTCAACCAATGGAAGCCCACCAACCCAAAGAGCAGCTCTCCATTAAGCAGATAGAGAAAGCCTACACTGAACCAGCATCCTTGGAGGGGGAAAAAAAAAATCCCTGAATATTTGGATGTAGAATTATCCTTACATCCCAAAGGGCATCATGGGGAAAAGATTAAATCTATAGACACAGAAACTAACCCAGATATGTTTAGGTTTCACAGGCAGTTAATTAAAACTAAGTTTCTAGCAGGACCTCAGTACCTGAGCTGCAGAAGGACTCTGCTGCTTGCTCTCCTGTTGCGTGTTTCTGTATCCCTGCAAAAAGGCCTATGGGTGCCTGTATGTGTACACATGTAGGTATAGAAACATCTTCAAAACCAGCACGAAGCAGCGCCCTGGATTCATCCCCATTAACTAAGCACCAAAGTAACAATGTCCATTACAAATAGAGAAAAATTTTGAGTGCCAACTCCAACTCCTTGACAATTCCTCATGCACAGAAAGTCCTCAGGTACAGAACAAAGTTAGGCTTTATGCAACGCTTCTGCTGGGATTACACCAATGCACTTTGCAAGGAGTAACCAAGCCTAGTAATTCAGGAGGTTATCACTATTTTGGAGGTGCAAAGCTGAAACCAAATGCTGTGGGAACCCTGGGTTTAGGTTCCCACATAAATCCTGTTTATTCTGCAGACCTGTGCAAGCTCTAGATCCTGAAAACTGGGCTCGTTGACTGGGCTACCAGCAAATTGTGCAATGCCATGGGGAAAGCATCAGAAAAAGATGGCAAATTTGGGATTGTCTTCTGGTGTTGAACCCCATCCATTTGACATATGCATTCGTAGAGCATGGCTATTCCGCGGGGGATGCATGCTACCCCCCCTCCTCCCCACCTTGGCAGGACACTCACCACAAACATGTACTGCTGTGCGGACTTGGCCGTGAACTCTGGCTTGCACTCTCCGATGCACAGGAGCACTGGGCCGGAGCTGATCCCTGGAAGTGCCTGCCCCATTTCACAGACGATCCTGGAAGCAGAAATGCCGCAGTGAGGCTTTGGCAGGAGGTGTCAACAGTGCCCTGTGCAGCTCCATGCAGGGCTGACTTTCTTTTTTTCTTCTTTTTTTTCCTCCCCCTCTTTAACTTTGATATCTGCCTCTTTGGAAGAAGTTAATTACTGAGTCTATTTTTACCCCATGTAGTAATTTAAAGAAAAAAATCAAAATTAGACATAATTATTACAAGCTGTAAACTCCAGAGCAAAGCAGAGCACTAATGGCAATATATTAGCCAGTAGCAAAGTGAGTGTGAAGTCCTTAGAGTAACAGATGAGTTCATTAAGGGAACAGCTCACACTGCAGTCTCCCAGTTAATCAAAAATGGAGAAACCCGCTCGGGGATGATAGAGACAGCCGTGGAGAGCAGCCTTTGCAGGGCAGACAGGGCTGGCTAACACAGAACATACTGGTGCTGGTAAAAGGAGTTAGCGGCACTGAAAGACGCCGATCCTGTGCTCCTCGCGTGGCCCAGCTCAGCCCCGTGGGCACATCCTGAGGCAGGGAAAGCCGTAAGGACAGGGAGAGCTGCTGGGGTTAACCATGGCGGGCCAGGCTGGAAGATGATGCACCCTGTGGGTGTGTAATCCAAAAATCCCAGGGCACTGGGAATGCATAATGCCTACCGGAGATGAGACCAAGCAAATGCCTGTCATGCCAGCAGGTCTAAGAGAGGTTTTCAAAGGGATGTCAGCTGGCAGGGCTCTCTAGCTGTACCTAAAGGGGATGGATGCTGCTTGCTCCCACGGCAACGCTGGAAAGACAAATTCAAGAGCATCCTGCAAGGCACTGGAAACCTCAGGATAGGAGTAACCTGCCTCGGGGCAGGGGGGTGCAGTTAACGCCGGTGATGAGACACTTTTTGGCATCTGGCCCTGAGAGCGAGACCAGAGAAAGAGCCAGAGCAACCTTTCCCCGCTGAGGCTGAAGGTGCTTTTGCAGAGCGGCAGGGGAAACGCTCGCTCTTCTGCCAATCGCATGCAAATGCATGAAAGGCTCCAGTTCTTGAAGGCAGCGTTTCAGCTGCCTTCAGCAGCATTAGATTCACTATAAATAAAATAAAAAGACTAAAGGAAAAAAGAACCTGCAGACAGACAGCATGCACAGGTGATGCCAGAAGGCCTAATGAAATACATACATGCTAGTAAAGAGCTCTAATGTGAAAGTCCTTATTGCTGCACATCAAAACGGGTTGCCTAGAGAGACGCTGCCTTTGGAGAACAGAAACTGAAGCATCTCAGCTGTGTGCCTTAATCTGCCACGTGCTCCTCTCTCTGCCTTTCAACCGTGCACCTCTCCTCTGCCTGCTACTTCACTACTTCTCCTCCTGCAAACCGGCAGCGGGGCGAGGAGGCAGGGTATCTGCCCTGCCGGGCTAGGGCGGAGGGCTGGCATTTGGGAGCAGTAATCTCTGCTCCTGCCAGCCCACAGGCAAACAAAGCAAGGTGAAGTGATTCCTGACACCCCACGGGCAGGAGCGGAGAGCGGAGGTTTTCTCCCACAAGAAGCAAGGATACACCAACTGCTATATACAGGGGGAAACACCAAATACTCAACTATTTGCCAGTAAAGCAGCAGCTGCCGTACAGTACCAGGCATGACGGGGCGCGGGACGGGGTGCAAGCGACCTGGTACACCTGATCCCGATTCCCGATAAATGCCAAATTCCCAGCAGGTACCTTGTTACAAAACGATGCATTCGGCAGAGCTGTAGGGTGCTGATTGCTGGGCTAAGTGGCCCTTTCACCAACATTAACCTAATTGCTGGCTGATAGATTGTGTGGCTGGAGCATATGGTGAGTCATTACAGTCTTGGAATTCAGTCTGCCCACAGAACCCTTAAAGAGGGTCCTTTTATCTGTATTCATCTTTAAAAGGCAGCTCTCATGCTAATGCTTGCTGTTATCTGCCCAGGGTAAATGTTTTAATGATGTTAAACTTTGAAAGCTCAAGAGCAGTAATTAGAGTCATGATTATAAAATCAGGGTTTCATACCATCAAAGGAGGATAATTTTATAATCTTCCATCCTTTATTTGAAAAATAAAATAAAACAAAATACTGCTCAGCAGAACAGCCCAAACTGCTAGCAGCGACAGTGCTATCGGTGCAGCGCTTGGAGCCATTCTGCAATAACACCAACGATGCTTTGCACGTCCAGAGCGCCCTTCATCCAGTGATCGGAAAATACTTCCTAACTGATATACTTGCACACATTCTCGCTGTTTGGAAGAGGAGATTAATGTCATTCCTGTCTTACAGATGGGGAAACAAAGACAAGGAGTGAGCAAAAAACAAACCAACGCCAACACGTGCTAGTGACAGGTCCTTCCACTACGCTGGGGATCAGACTGGGACCCACCAAATCCATTTCACCACCAGAGGACAACTGCTTTCAGCTGCTGCCGAAGCTGGGGCAGATCTGTGCTGCTGGGACCACTCGTGCGCCCTGGGATCCCCCACACTTGCCACGAGCAGCCACGACCCTACCACACATGATGCCGTCCTGGTCCCCAGCAGGTGAGACTAGACAACCCAAGGGGAGACACCACACATTGCTCCTCTCCTCTCCTGCCCTGCACGAACAACCCCCAACACACCCCTCAGCACCTTGGCTACACCAGAACAACCCCCCAAACAGCAACAGGAGCATGCGTCACTTCAGGAGGTTTATTCACCCATCCTCTGTTACATGCCTATTTTCTAATTTTCAATTGACATTTTTCTTAGTGAAATAAATGAATTGACTCCAGTGGAGGCCCATTCGGATTAAGCGGCTGTCACCGCCTCACCCGCCTAACAAATGGCTGCGTGCAGCCAGCAGCGCCGGCTGAATTTCAAGTGCGATGGGGAGCGGAGGGGGCAGAGAGGCTCAGCATCAACAGCAAGGTACTCATCAGAAAAGTTGCTTAGCAAAGCAGGAACCGCAGTGTGGAAGGAAACAAAACACTTAATGAAAGCTTAAAGGGCTGCTTAACCACCCCTGAGAGAGCATCCAAACACCTCATCCCCTTCTGGTGTAGGAATGGCACGCCCCATTCCAGGCACCATCCACCTCCAGACCCCTTCCTGCAGGTCTGCAGGGCTGCAGGGCTGGAAAGGGTGGAGAGATGATGCCTGGGGTTTGGATTAGTTATTGGCCTCCTGTGCGTCTGCTGGAGGTCAGGGAAGAGGCTTTGTGCAGGCTGACCAGCCCTGGGGCCCCGCGGTGGGGACGGGTGAGGTCCTGGAGGCCACTCACTGTTCTGCGATGACGTACTGCTCGGGCAGGGGCGTGCACTGCACCCCAGCAACCTGCACCCCGTGGGCGATCTCGGAGAAATCCAGGCCCAGGTTCACGCCACGGATGGTCACCCTCGTCCCTCCTTCTGGGGGGCCTGACACTGTCAAGATCTAGAGGGAAACAAAACACAGGAAAGTTGAGCTGGTGTCCCTGCGCCACCCGTGCTTCTTCAACTCCATGTCTGGCTTGGAAGCAAACCTTTGCTTTGCAGGCTGCGGCTGAGTGCTGCAACCTCCACCTGCTCCTGCTGCCAAACCCAGGCCAGCACCACCTTCTCATGTCCCCTCTGGATGCCTTGGAGAAGCCCAGACCCAGGACAATCCGACACAGATGGATTTCAGCCCAAGGATGCTGAAATCCATCTGTGCTGAGCTCCAAGAAAGGACACCAAGGTCCCTGAGCTGGCCAAGAGGTGTGGGCAATGCCTCCCCCAGAAACCCTTGCAGAAGGATAAGACTGGCTCCTTTTTTATACATAAAGTCTATGTATAGTGACTTACTATACATAGATACTAAGTCACCTTCCAGAAGCTGCCTGCTGCTTTGGAACTTCTGCCTTGGCTGTTCTCTGAACGTTAATGTCACATTTTATTAGTAAGTTGGCACCTCAAATGACTTACAAATGTTAAAGGGTGAGGTGTGTGCTTTAAAACTGCCTGTTTATAGCCTGCCTCAGCCGTAATCATCTCTGCTTCTATAGACTTTCATTAAGGACAATATCCTCTTCAATTAGGAGTATAAATTACAGTAATGTATAGTCACAAAATTTGGACTTGAGACTCTCAAAAAGTTGTCCTGAATCTGCCACCGGTCTGTTGTTGCTCTTGGGTGAGTTACTAATCTTCTCTGTGCTACAGCTGTTATTAATAAATAAACATAATCCATAATAATGCAATTTAATTAATTTAATGGTGAATCTTGTTTACGCTTGTTTGTTCCACCCTTGTCTTTGGCAAAAGATTTGAGCTCTTCAAAACCTTTTCCTTACCATTTCTGGATGGATGGCTGCTTTTCTTTCACCTTAAGAGCTCACTGTTCCCTGGACGTGAGTGGGTTAGGAAGGCAGCAAAACACCAGCCCCATCACGAGAGCACGTCCCAGCAACCTGCTGCACCATGGGCTGAGTGTGCCCCAAAGCAGCCCTTGTGGGACCCCCTGCACTTTCCAGTGCCACGGGGCACGTCTCCCCCCGATCTCCATGGGATTCCCCTTCCCACCCAATGCAAACTGCTAACGCCATCAGGACCCCCCCTGTTCCCCATCACTTCTGTGGCTCCAAGTGCCCCCCTGCACCTTCCTGCATTTCAAATCTCAGCTGAAGCCATTTTCCTTCTCCCTTGCTTATGCCTCGTAATTTCTTGCTCTCCACCTCTGCTCCCGTTTAAGGTGCTGCTATTGAATTTGGCCACACGTGTTGGGGTTCAGCCTGCTCCACGCACCCAGCAGAGCCCATAAGCTGCACCGTGTGTCAAACCACCACCTCCTTCCCCTGCATATGCTTTAGTTTCTACCTCCCTCTCCCCTCGACTGCACCACTGAGGTTTCTAATTTATTCACCATACACTGTCTGTTGTGCTGCTGTTTTCTGTAACTCATACCGCGTAGCATGTCTTGTATCATTTAGCTCCGTGAAGCACTATGTACCCATAAAAGACACCACAAAATCAAGTTGTATTGCATTACACTGAGTCCTGAAGGCCTGCACTGGTAATGTTTACATCGCTAGCTGGGAATCACCTGAACTCGGCAGTTCACATACTTGACAGTTACAGCTGTCCTTTGCAGCTCTAGATTATGTTAAAATGCATTTGCTGAAGCACTTACACTGCCGGGCTCGTTGTCTCAACACTGTTCAAAAGAAGTCACAGTTTGCCATTTCCCGACCTTACCACAACCAGCGGAGCCAACCGGCCTCACCGAACAAAGCAGAGCTGATTCTGTATTTTGAAAATGTTCTGACCTGGAAAATCCCCAATATGGAGCTCCACTCGACCTAGATTTTAGTGGCCGCTAATTGAACAGTTTTGAAGTAACTGTGCCATAAAGCAGCCCCAGGGTTAGAACAGATGCATTCAATTAATTACAGCTGGAGAGATTCAGTCAAAACCACAGAAAGTAGATAAGTCTTAAAGGTCCCGTTGCACTGAGCGCCGGCGATCCCTCCAAGCAGCACCCAGCCAGGCAGCGTCCCTGGGTCACCTCGTTGTGTTGCAGATGCACGGCCGAGGCACCTCCAGCAAACCCAGCCCAGGGCAGCTGCTGACAGCATGGTCTGCCTTAACCCAGGGCTGTGGTTGTGCTGGGGAGCTGCTCAGTCTGCAAGGGTGGCTGCAATGACAGCCCAGATTCTGGTCCGAGACAGACAGGATTAGGAAGAAATATTCCCCATTTTCAAGAAATATACTTTAGTAGAGTGGCTTTTCACTCAGAGGTCTGTGGAGGATCAAAAGAACCTGCAAAGGGCAGCTAAGGAAAAACAAGGCCGTTACCAGGAATTTTACATTTACTGTTTAGGGGTCTGCACCTCTGCTGGAAGTTTTTTAGGTTGTTTGTAAAACTGAAGCAGTTTGAAAGTCACTGAGATCTAGAGTGGGGTGTGGGAGGCAGGGCCTTTGGTTCTGCTGATCCCCTGAATTATTCTGAGCAGGTCACCTCTCCTCTCTGTATCAGCCTCGCCTTGCAGGAAACAAATAAGCAATCCACCGCCTCTAATAAAGCATGTTCCCACTGCTCAGTGAAAGGAATAATGCAAGTGCAAAGCACTGTATTATTCACAGAAAGGATTCAAATACAGAGATGAAGTGGGTGGTGGTAGGAGCTCAGTTACATTTATACTCTGCCTTCACATCACGTAAGGGATGCAGATGCACCACTGCATTTCTGTTGTTCCTGCTTCTCACTTGAAACCAAGGTGGGGATCCCAGGGATCTGCGAGGATGGGATCCAAGGGATCCCAGGGATCCAGGAGCCCCAACGCAGTGCCAGCACGCTTCCCTCCCCAGCCTGCAGAAGACACTGCTGTAACAATGCAGGATAAATGTTCTCAGCCTCACGTCTTGCCGGTTGCATGGTTCAGCATTTCTGACATAAAGCAGTATTTAGCCTCAAGAAGTCTGTGCACAAGACAGGGAGACCTAGGACTGGCTGTGAGTCAGATGGGGCTTTCCTCCTGGAGCTGGAGGCAAGCTGCGAGCCTAAGACCGTTCTGCGCAATAACCACTTGGCATCTGTTAGGGTGCAGAGAGAGCGCCGGGCTTGCAGAATAAATGGCATAACCCCTGCTCCCTCCCAAAATGTCATCCACCTTCATTCTCTTTGTCTTTTTTCATCCTGCTCTAAGCTAGCTGGATCCCAGCTGATGAGCCCAGCAGGGAACCAGCACATAAGCATTGTCATCCCCGCATGATCCCTCCTTGTCTCTGCCTTAGCTGATAGCACATTCAGAACCTAATTGTTATCTCAGCAGAGCAACTCCATTATTCAGCCTGACACTGCCCCCCCTTCAGCTGTTTGTTGCACTGATGTTATATTAATGAGGCCTGCAAATAAATGAATAGGAGATCAGAGTGCCGCTTGTTCGCAAGAAAACCGATTTTTATTTATTTATTGCTAAGACCACAGACGGTGTGGAAGTTTTACGCTGTTAAAGGGACACTGTCGGTGACGGCTGGGCCTCTCGCTCAGAAAAAGGGCTGCGTATATCCTACTGCTCATTTACTTTTATGACTATTAAAACACAATCTCTTCTTATTAGTTATGCATTCTCTGAAGGCACTGGCGCCTGGGAGCAAGGCACTTGACCTCCAGCTTGACAGAAAGAGTGAAACTGGCCAGATGAAGCAAAAGGAGTGGAAAACAGCCCGTTTTAAAGGGTGATCCAGGCTGCGATGCAAGCCCCAGTATAAGACCAAACGCTGCTCCCCAGTCGAGTCTGTCAGTGCCGGTGCTTGTGGGCAGGAGAGCGTGTCACCAGTGCCTGCTTTAAACCTGCCAGGAGCAGGTCGGTCCCAGCAGGGCAGGGCGGTCTCTTCCCAGCTTTCAGTGCACAGCTCTGCAGCACTGGACATTGCAAAACGGTACCCAAAATACTGAAAAACCTCGGACGCCAGTAAAAAGGACCCAACAGCAATAAAGGCTGTGAAGGTCTCATGGGCTCCAAGACAATCTCATACACTTTTCTGGATGGGAAGGGAGATGAGAGAAGTTAACCTGTGCTGTTGAAAGGTTTGGGTTTAGGAATATCAACCCTGCAGGGTTTCTACTGGGGCTTTGCCATTTTCTGTAGACCTGACTGCTCAAGAACTTAGCAAAATTCCGTAAGAGTTTTTAGCCCTATACAGCATCCTTCCCATCAGTGGATCTCAAAGCAGAAGAAAATGGCCACTAGTTCCCTCTGCTTTCCCCCTTCTTTTTCTACAACAGTGAAAACTGCAAACTTGACTTTAATTAAAAAAAAAAAAAAAAAAGCTGTGAATTCATAAGGAGAAGGGTGGGAGGTGGAGTTCAAGGAAAAACACCAAACACTGCAAGACCTGTAATAAAATCACAACAGCTCACAGCACTGCCAGAGTCAGCTGAGGCCATGGGACAATACATCCCCCTGAAACCTGTTATTTTCTATCGCTGACCCTCTCTGTGGAATAAGCCAATCTGCCAGCGAAACTACAGACATTTCCTACTCAATTCTCTCATCTCCAAATCCACTCAGGGCAATCTCCTGAGACTCAAAACATCTCCTGGCGAGGCACCCTGTGCTTCCCGCTTTGAAGGCTGAGACACAGACCTGGTTATGGAAAAATCTGTAACAGCAAAGCTCGGCTCTTTTCTCCTTGGACAGAGACCAAAAGTATTGCTTTCAAGTTGGACAGTGATAAAACACTCGGTGGCAGTGCCATGCCCACAGCCAGCCGCGAGAGCCAGCCTGGCAGTGCTTAGATGCAAGTCACTTCGTGGCTGGAGCAGAGTGTTTTTCCCCTTTTCTGCTCAGCTCAAGGAAAGGTAAATAAATACATCTAAGACTTCTTCAATGTTACAACTGTCTGAACGGTTTATGGTGAAGAAAATCTCGGGCAGAGGCTATTTTGCTTCTTGCACCTTGTAGCATAACCTTGTGCAAGCAGAACAGCACTCGGATAAGAAAACTTTGGTTTCTGACTACTGGCAGGACAAGGTGAACATCTAAGCAAGCCTTTAAGGCTCATTTTATCTCTCTGTAAAGATAGCTATGTCTTGCCAAACAAACCAACCAAACAAGGAAAGGACAGACTCTCACCATTTCTTAACGCTTTCACGTCTCTGCACAGTCAGCACCACCACCTCCTCTGCTCCTCCGCAGCCTCGCAAGCTCCACTGCAGTTTACAGAACACTGCACAAGAGAAATACCTGCCCAAAGGTATAATGTGGCTAGGCAGAAGGTCTAAGAAAGAAATACCAAAGGCCTTGCAATGTCCCTGCGGGACGGATGGACCTTCCTCAGCAACATCCTCCTCCAGTCAGCCCCAGCCCTGACACAGCATCACCAGCCTCTGCGGTTTCCTCCCCCCCTCCATAAAAAGGAGGCTGATGCCTTGCTCCCAGCGGGTCTGAGCATGAGCCAGTTTAGCTAAGCTGGTGTAGAAACTAATCTGGGTTAAGAGGAAACCTCCACGTGTACTGGGGTCCTTATTCAGCTGGCAGAAGTTTGTGTGCTGAGAAGCCCTGCTCCTGTCCTGCCAGGCGTTTCTGTAGCCATGAGCATCAGTGCAACGGGCTACTTCAATCCAACACTCTTTTACACCCACGCCCTCCGCCTTCTGCAGTATGGACACATGCTCAGGGCAAGGGAGGCTTTTTTGGGGAGTTAATTAAGTGAGAAACCAAAATCTTCTTTCATTCCTACCTGATGTGAGTGTCACTCCTAGTAGTAACATTAACAGACCAAGTGCAGTTTTACCGGTAAAATTACTCCTGGGAGACATTCTGCATCCCTCAGTGGTCTGAACAGAAACATCAGAAGCATCAACTATAGACTAATTAGCTCCCTAGTTTAATTAGCATTCCTGCAACAGTCCATAGCGGTCACCCCAATGCTGGTCGCATCCCGGCGAGTGACAGCTGCACGGCGGTGTGGTGGGCTGCACACCCTGGCCACATGCCGGTGGATCCGCATGTTAATTACACAGAGAGTAGCCAAGCGTTTTATTCCCTGTTCTTCAGCGCCGGATGGACGATGGCGAATTTTCAGATGAGAGGGAGACAGACACAAATCCACTCTGGAAGGAGTAAGGAGAGGGTCCGGAGATGCGCGCTTTTACCTCGGTGATGCGAGGGTTGGAGCACTTGACGTTCCTGCTGGACCAGTCGAGCCAGGGCTGGGCGGAGGGCGCGCTGCAGTGCGGCCGCAGCGTGCACTTGGCCTCGCCGCTGCACCAGCCGCACTCGAACTTGGGGTCGGCTTTCAGGCAGAGCCCGCAGCTCTCGCGCTGGGCTGCGCACTTGTAGAGGTGCACTGCGGGAAGAGGGGACGGGCACTCAGGACGAAGTCAAGAAGTGAAATACTCATAGGGACTGCAGCTGCTCTTGGACTTACAGCAAAGGCACATGTTGAGTTTTGACTTAAGAAACTGCAGGGTGGACTTGCACATGTGGTTTCCAAAGCCAAGGCCATATCAGTGGTGCTTAGTGAGCACCACTATCAGTGGAGCAGTGAGTTGCTCTCACCCAAAGCAGGATCCACCGGGACCACGTCATCTCTGGCTGCAGCCGCAGTGACGGCAGCTAATGCTGCTCTGCCCCAACAGCCACTTCCCAGCCCCCATCACCGCCCTCCTTCCCGTGACTTGAAAGCCAACTCAAGCAGCCATTACCTTTCAGATCCTCTGGGTTGTCAATAACAAAGTTCCCGTTCCAAACCACAGCAAAGTCCACTGCTAAGTTGCTTATGTCCGTCCCATCGTAGAGATACTGAAGGAGAAGATCGAGAATGAAATGCTTGGGAGGATCTATCTGAGACACTAACAGGAAAAGAGTATTTCTTTTAAAGAAACCATTATTCTCTGCTTAAAAGCATGTGCTGATGTCTGAACCACCACCATGTCTACACTTCATCTCCAGGGTCCTGCTTTGACTCCCTCCTCCTCACCAGGAAGAGATAATTAAATCAGATCTAGTCCTTGTGAGAGGTAATAGATTAATTATTCCACTCACAGTGGTTGCTCTTGTCGTTCAGTCTCTAGCTTATCAATACAGCCCCTCCAGTTAATCAGACTGGAAGGACTGCTGCCTTCAGGCTATCTCGTTATACAGTCACCATGCACCCTAGTGTGACTGGGAGCTTAAAAATCACGCTGCACTGCTGTGGCTGATGAAATAGGCAGCAGCTGAGGAAAAACAGACGGTGCAGAGAGGTCCTTTCCCAGTTTCTGCTTCAGCCTAGTCTCGGATAGCACCGGCTTGAATTATTCACCTTCTCATGGACATCCCGGGGGCGGTGGCAGAGTGAATCTGCATGCTTTAGGTGAATTCCCAGTGTATTCTGAAATTCCCATTATCACAATTAGCACCAACTATGAGGCCTCATTCTGACACTCTCTTTAAGTCAATCAAGAGCTGCTAAAAAGACTTAAAAAGGTGAGCGAACACTGCCATCCTCTTTGGGATGAGGGAATGATGATTAAACCAAAGCAGACTGCTTTGACTGTCCCCATGCAATAGTTGTACAGTTTTAACTTACATTTGGTTGTACTGACTCACCTCGCCTGGGTTTTACTAAGTCGGTGTGAAACTAGATCTTCTGTACAAGTGATAGAGGTGCAAGAACAGAATTGCCCTTACCTTCCTTACCTACCACTTCCTATTAGCCTAACAGGAATGAAAGTGCTTCTCTAATGTTTATAAATAGCTTTGGATAGGAAAAGTACTATATAGTATTAATGCATTTATTATCCACCAAGCTGCAAGGCCCAAAGACGGCCTGTGATATATAAATATCCAGTGAAATTTTTAAAAATTCAAAACTTCATTAACAATTTAAGACCATCTGCACTGAATATTAAAGTAGATCCCGTTCTGCTGCCTAAAACAAACTGAATGTGCCCTGTTTACCCGTGGACCTCTTCAAATGCGTGGCGAGGAGGGGAAGGACCTTGGTCTTCCCTGCCCGTCCTCCAGCTGAAGCATGCCACGCGAGACCCAAACGTGGGCTGGGGCTCGGAGGGTGGCCTTTGGGAAGCCTGCGTTTACCATATGTGTTTTGGCATCCCTGAGCACCTGCCATGGTGACATTCGGGCGTTCTGGGGTAAAATCCTGCCAAGGTCCATTGGCAGGGCTAAGGCCCGTCCTACAGAGAAGAGCTATCCTCCCCTACCTGCTTCTCTGGCAGCATCATTCAGATAATTTCCCTCTCTCTGCTGCACTGTGCTTTCTCCCGACAGTTTTCCTTTCCCCCTCCTTCCCTGCACCATGCTGCTTTTCAGCATTACTGTATTCATCCAGCTACCGTGATCTGGAATTCGGCAGCTCCCCGATAAGGGGTCTGTGATTCGCCTTATCTCCCCCGTGTGAATTAGCCTGCCTCAACACCTTCGTTGCATTCCCTCCTCCTCCTCCCCTTCCCCTCGCTGACCCCCCACAGTCAGACAGGGAACCGCCAGATAAAGGATCTTCTCTGGGCCGGTAAATGAAACACCTCGCACGCCCGTGGCAGGTTCCCACCTGGAGTTCAGGATTAGTTTAACTCTGGGATTTTTCACTCTCCCTGTGGCTGAGCCCACCCCCTTCGCAGCTATTCGGAGCTGACACCCACTTTGGGCACCTTTTTGCCACGTTCCCCTCCCGGTCCCTCACCGAGCTGTTCTGGCACTGGACGCTGGAGCTGTTGAAGCGCAGGGCGGGCACGCGGTGGATCACGCCCTGGATGCTGAGGACGCACTCGTACCCGCGCTGGCCAGACTGGGGCTGGGGCAGGTTTCTCGCCTTCAGCGTGATGGGTTTCACCTCTCCCACCGGGATCAGGATCTCCTCTGTGGGGAAGAGCTGGGGACAGTCCTGGGGGGCAATAAAAGAGAGGGGGAGGTTACAGCAGTGACGGTGCGTCCGCAGGTCTGGCCAGGTCTCAGCCCACCTGCTCCGGCGGCAGGGCTGCTGTCCCAGCAGATCCTCAGCACGGAGGACCAGCCGCTTCTCAGTCCACCCACGCAGCTGCAGGTTAAGTGTAGAAATAAAGAAGACCCCATTACAGTCCGCCTGCTCTGGGACTGGCACTGATTTTCTCACCACAGTCGCAGAAGAAGGAACACTGCTATTCAGGGAATAAATCGAAGGCATCCTCCCCGCTCTGAGCTTGCTGTGGGTTTTATCCGTGGAGACACAAGCTCTCACCCTGCCCTCCCGCAGCAGTGCGTTATCAGCTGCTCCAGCTCCGCCTGAGCCCCGCTGCTCCAGGAGGGCGATGGGCTGCTCCCAGCCACACGCTGCACTCCCTGGGCCTCCTCCTAATCCCATTTCACTCCTTACACCCCTCAGCTGTGTGCTGCTTTGGAGCGAGACTGATCAGCATGGGATGTGCTTCCCTCTCGCTGCCAGGTACTGTTCCGCCCTGCTTTATCTGAGTAAAATTATGCCATTCATTTCCCAGGCAACATTAATTTCTGCTCTATCTGCTCTTGCCCCTTACCCATGCCCCGAAACCTCTGGCCTTTCTGAAACGCCCAGCCAGCTCGCTGCAATCTCCCGCCGCTGCTGCTCGCACAGCTTTTTGCTTAGCTGGGGGGTGCCTGGGTGGGATGCATGCCTCCGCCGGCCGGGTGGGCAAGGCATGAAGACCTGAACTGCCCTTTCTATCTCTAAAGCAATGCTCTTCCCTGCTCTGTGCTTCTGGGAAGTGGAGGACGTCCAAGGACCGGAGGATTTGGTTGCAGTCAATATCCGGAAGAGCAGGGACAGGGTTTTCACAGATGGGATTAAGCACCCTAATCCTGATCCCTCTGGGCCTTCTGAAATTCTGTCTAGTCTGCAAAACTGGCCTTTTCTCTTAGGAACTGTAGCAAAGGGTTTGGCATGTGCAATAAACTCAGAGCCTCCTCCAGCAGACAGCATTTGTAAAGGTCGTATGGCTTTCAAAAAAGTGGCCATCCTTGGATCTGAGGAGCTAATACTGAGGAGGGATCTCTCACAGAGGAGGGAGGACTGAAACAAAATCTAATTAATTTGTGTACAACTGTATCTCAGTATGTATCAGTGGGGTGGATGCTGGGCCATGACCGGAGTGCCACACGTCTCTTCATGCACAGTGAAAGCAGCAAAATTATCAACCAGTGATGGCACCTGCAGATCTCCTGCCAGTGGGTGTTCACTGGCGAGACCATCAGACGAGGAGGAAGGCCAGCTCAGAAGATGCCAAATGAGCTCTGATGTCCCTGGGATCTGAGACATCGGCTCTTTGCCTTCTTCACAGCACCCTTTGGGCTTCAAAACCTTAAGCCTCCAACTCTTCTGGACACAGTCCCTTCAGGCGCCCTAAGCCTTTTTACGTTAGCCTGGAAACAGCAAACCCGGACTGCCAGCCTGCACAGGGACCCTGCCAGCCCCACGGGCAGGAGGAAGATGATGTCCTAGCCGAGCTCAGTGATTCAAACAAATGGGCAGTGGCTCCTGCTGCAGATCAAAGTCTTTCTGCACCTCCAGGATGCAATCGGGAGCTGCTCCAGGAATGCGTTTTTCTGAGTCAGATGCAAATTCAGAAGTATGTTACAGCTAGAGCCTTACAGTACAATCCATCACCCTGCCAGGCCAGAGCAAAGGCATTTCGGGAGATAACCAGAAAAAGCTGAGCTCCAGGAGTGGGGAGAGGCTGCTCAGCGGGAGTCCGGAGGAGGGATGGGGGGCTGAGACAAACCAGCCCAAAGACATTTCACTTCAGGCCTTTCCTGATTAGGAACTGAAGCCTCTTGCATGAAAGAGGAGATTAAACAGGTCCTGCTCCTGCAACGCCAGGCATGAGGCTGGCTGACAACCGCCAGGAGAGCTGCAAATGAACCCTCCTGCAGTACGAGGGTGATGGGAGCTTTACCATCCACTGCAGGAATGAAATGGACTCCTCCCTGAACCCCAAAGGCTTCCAAAACTGACCTAAGAGCATTAAATAAAGGAGGCATTAAATAAAGAATGGTGCTTCATCCTTGATGGTCATTTTATAAACAAGTTAAGGCTCAGGAGTTCTCAGCTAGAGGCAGTGAAAAATGGGTAAGGATAGTTCCTCAGTCCCTGAAAACAGCCTGGTTTTGAGTGTACAAAATACCATGAAAGTGGAAGCAGTCTATTAAGTTTTCCATTGAAAACCATGTGAAAATATTTCAAACATCTGTGTGATTGCAATAAAGGAGCAAAGAAAAGAGCAAAATGCTGCTGCCTCCAAAACTATATATTCTGAAAACTAAGCACAGCAATTAAAACATTAAGTACAGAGAAGTGTGATTTTTTTCCACTTCTGCCACTATCTGGCCAAAATAATGCAATTGTAAATTAATAGCAAGTTTCAATATTGCAGTAGGCTCAAGACTTTGCTATGCAAGATGCTGTATGCAAAATAAAAGGAAACTCTCCCCGCAAACATCATTCTACAGATGAGCAGCTCTCCAGTTCCCCACGAGCACAAACTACATGTCTAAATGATACTCTGAGATGAAGCGCAAAAAAAGACCTATCAGTGCCTGGTAATTGTATGACATTCCTCCCATAAGATCTCAACATCCTAAACATTATCTCTTCGTAACACACTGGGAGATACAGTTTTTCCTCAATCTATATACCAGGAACTGCAACATGCAGAGACAAAGGCTCTGACCATCAGAAGTATTTACATTCCGTTTAGCTCTAATTTGCTTTGATCTAATGGAACTAGGTACCTAAGTACCTGTAAGTATCTGACACTAAATGATTAATCCCAAGCTAAAGTAGAAGATTTAGAAAAAAATGGACTGACGTCTCACTTCCCTCTGCCAAATCCCAGACTGGCATCCCAAGCCCTTTGCCACCCTGCCTAGCAATTTAAGTAAATCATCTGGATGGCAATGCAACGAGAGCCATCCTCACCAGGCTCCTGCTAGGACTGTGTATCCAGGGAGAAAATCCCCATCCCTCACTAATGGCCATTACGCACGCCAAGCCGCGCTCCCTCTCCAGCTCACAGCCGGACTGATGGGATGTTGTTTCGCTACTGGCTCAGGCAAGTTGTAAATGAGAAACAGATGCTACCCCAGTTTGGAGAAGTCAGTAGCTTAAACTGCTGCCTCATAAACCTTTTTAGTGGCACTTTTCCTTATATATTTTTTATTTTATTTCTAACAGGGACTTTCACGGATTAACAGCCAAGAGTGATTTAAACTCCAACGGCCAGAAAGCGGGCTGTGCCGGGAAGGAAAGAAAAGCCCTTTTCTGCAGTGGAGCAGGTTTGCAGGCTGGAAGGGAACGCCACCACGAAGCTCAGCTCTGAGGTTCCCGCAGACCCTGGTATCATGGATCCAACCCCCAGCTCAGCCTTTACACTAACACCAGCAAACTCCTAAGATTCATGGCGTTTTCCATCCGACTGCCAGCTCTTCCGAGCTGACTTTGCACGCACGTTCCTTCCCCCTCATTATGCACCGCACACCTCTACCATCTTCTTACTCCGGCTGCATTTAAGGTTTTGCATTTAACCTCAAAGTCATATCGAGGACCAATGGGAGACAAATGGCTCCACTCCAGAGAGGTCCCCAGCTCTGTGGAAAGCCTGTGTTTGGGAGGAAAGGCATCCTGGAGCCGTAGAATCTTTTATCACATTATGATTGAAAACAAAAAAATCTCCAACCACATCACCGGTGGGAAAACCTCAGTGCACAGTCCTGAAAATAATGAATATGTTATGGACCATTATCCTTCCTGGCCACTGCCTTTCGTGAGACGACTGTTAAAGAAATGCTTCTTCCTTTAGAGACATGAGAGAGGACTTAACAGTTTCAAATCTGTAGTGCTGAAAATGCTGGTAGCAAAAATTGTTCTGCCGTCATTAGAGATGAGTAGGACATAATAGATTTTTTCCTTTGGTTTCACTGGGAGAAAAATGTCAGATTGGGATTCTGGTGGAAAAAAGGCATGCAGCCTGTGAGTGCACGCCACTCGGGGAAACACCGAGAAAGGCAGCCCCTCTGTGTTGGCTGACAGCTACAGTGATCACACTAATAAGGGGATATACATTTTGGGATGGAGGGATATACAGGAAGATGCCATACTACCGAAAGCCCAGGGCACTCGTGGGGAGCCACATTGCTGCTGGCAGTTGCTGCTGAATTTATCAGATGAGTGAGTGAAGCTGCAAAAGCTGCAGGAGCTTGCGGAGGATGCGGGGCTCGCTCAGACGCCGCACGCGTTGCAGAAGTGCTGCCGGAGGCCCCCTCTTCCCTGTTCGTGCCATTTCCCATCCAGGCTCGTTGTTCGGCTTTCAGGTCTTTTTTGTCCATTTGTTTTTCAAATTGCTGCCGCAGAGATGTCCACGCACGCCCCTGCACACACAGGCCTTCCCCTGGAGCGTGTGCGAGTGGGCACGGTCTCACGAGGGTGTTGCTGCAGTAGCACCTCGGTCGCACGCCGTGCACGCAGAGTTGAAGGGGGGTGATGCCCTATGAAAGCTTGCCTGGCAGGTTGGTTTGTCCTTTCACCACCTCTTCTACGTGCTACCTGATCTAAAAGCCAGTGCTAACATAAATTATTTTGTTAGAGGTATATCGTCAGCTTTAGCAATGCGTCTGTCAATGTTTATTCACTTCATAGGAATTTCGTGATGAACTGGGAAGCGGTTGGCAGCACCAGTCCTGCTGCTGGCATCGGAGCCGTGTGGCTGCGGCAAAGGTCCCCTCGTGGTGGTAAATAACGAGACCATCCCTGGTTTGTAGGGCTCAGGTCTGGGTGCTCGATTCTGCACTTCCCCGTGCTAGTGCGAGGAAGACCTGAGCATCCAGAAAATACAGAATAAAAGGGAGAACTGCAGCCAGTGGAATACACAATTTGTTCCTTAATCAGTTTACTTTGTTTTTTAATTCATGAGAAGTAAATCCTGCAGTGAGTTAGAAAGGCCATTATTGCCTCCTCTCGCTAAACAAACACACGCTGAATCCTCTCATTATCCTTCTTGACTTCTGTTCACCAGAATAAACACAAATCAGAAGATCTGCTGGAGAAAGACAAGACTCCGACGAATGAGTGGCACAGGCTCTCGGGAATATTCTGCGTATGAAGTATCATCACACACAATTTACAAAGACATTTTATGTTTCTCCAACACTTTTTAGCCTCAAAGACTCCAAGGTCTATAAATACCTTAAAGACCCGCGATATGCATCTGTCTCTGGAGTAGAACAGAGCAACCATGGTTGTTATTTGTGTTTAACAGAGCAGTTTTAGCAGGTCAAATCTTCTTGCTCTTATTTGGAAAAAATTGCCTCGAAATGGCAAGCATTTCTTTTGACTACGGGATTTAACCCAAATGGAAGAAAATACAATGTTTTCGTACTTTTTGTCTTAAAAAAAAATGTTCCACAAATGTTAACTTGCTACACACATTTTAAGGTTATAAATATAAACGAATCTGGCACATGAATGTAAACCCCTGGCTCACAGTTGTGTTCCCAATGATATAAATTACAGTACCTGTCACTCATGGAAACACATTATTCTTCATTTATGCTACTGAAAAGGAGAGCAGACCTTGCTCCTTAGAAACCAAACATGAAAAGAAAGGCAACTGAAGCGAAACTTTTCTCACTGGTAAATTCCTACCCAATGCCCTTTTGTCCTGAGCTCTGTGCCGTATGCGCGTGCTGTAACCCGGGTCTTCACCATGAATTTATGAAGTACTGTGATATTTGCAGCCATGCAAAATACGGAAGGCTGGAGAGCCTATTTCTCTCCCATAAACAACCCTCTGTGTACCAGAGGTGAGGATAGGAGCAATTCCCTTGAACATGGCCAGGTTACAGGTGGGAATGTCTCCCTCCGGCTCCCTGCAGCGCTCCCATCCCCTCCAGCCCCATGGAGCACTTTCCTGCGTGGCTCTTTCCCCCTCCGAACACCAAAAGCTGTAGGTTATATACACCATAAATCTACTGATGAAAAAAGTGTTGCCAATAAGCTCAAACCAATCTTCTCAAATTGAGATGAGTTAATCTTGCCGCAACTGGGCTTTTTGTTACTATTGGTACTTTTTCAAACACATCTCTCCAGAAGTGAGATGTGACCCAGCAAAGTCATTTGCTGATTTTGGTGGACTTAGATGTGGCTCTGAGTTATCTCCTGCACATCCTAGTTCCCATTCAGGTATTCAACGGTGGGGACTGTAAGGACAGAGATGAGGAAGGTTTGATTTTGTTTTATTTCATTTCCTTCAAGGCACATCAAGCAGCACTCAGCATCCAAGGGCACAGCCAGCTGCAAAGGTGTTGCTCTAAAAGCAATGAGAATTTAAAGGAGTCAGACCAGAGCCGAAATCTGGCTCTGCACTAAACTCTCAGAATCTGAAACACTCCGTCCCTGATTCAGCATCTCACATGTGGAACTGGCATTAGATGTCCACACAGTGGACATCAAAGACGGACAGGATCCCACATTTTGGGAAACTAATAGGATTTATTTGGTTCTAGCTCTCCATTGGGATGGGGTGTAAGGATATGTTTATAAATCTACACTCCTCTTCATCTGCATGTTTTATACATTTAGAGAGAGACATCTTATAGCCTCGCACACACACAAACCCAACCACCTCAGACACATTAAAATCATATCACAGGCCTGATGGGAAGCTTTGCAAAGTGAGACAATCAGCGCTACACACCCACAAGGCTTTTTGGAGAAACCCTGCTTTTGTGGGTGCAAGCCAGCCCCAGACCTTTGCCTTCCCACTGCTCTTTGGATAGCAATGTCTAAGCAGGCACCTCCTGCAGACAAATGAAGCCTCAGGCTAAGAAAAGGCTGAGAAAATAACGTTGCTTATCTAATTATTAACTCCTAGAGGACTGGCCACCTAGAAACAGAGGCCTCAGAAGAGTTGGGTTTACCCCATGTCAGAAACTTCCCACCAGATGGAGGATATCAAGAACAGCCAGCTCTGACCTGGAAGACATCTCTGCTCTAAAGGCTGCGAAGGGTTCTGTATTTATCTACCAATTACTCCAAACCAAACACGCTTTGCACGCTTTCACTTTTGCAAATAGAACAGCATGATGCAAAACAGAGATCTGACACTCAAGGTGCATCATTTCTCTTACCGATGGCTTCACAGGCCACTCGCTACCCCCTGACAAAGCACCAACCCATCTTTGGAGGCTGTCCTCTGCATCACCCGCGTCTACTGCTGAGCTCTGCCCTCAGGTGTTAGTAAACAATTTCTGTTGACAGGGCAGGCGGAGAGACAGAAAAAGCTTGTTCTTTTGGCTGTATTTTCATGGAAAGCAGGGCAAAAAGGCAGTATTTAGCTCGGTCAATATAGCCAGAAGATTGCAAGGACCAACTGTACAGCTCATGAAGAAGGGCTTTCTTTTCCCCATCACCTTGTAAAGTGGCTGAGGCTTTGAGCTCTTTTCCCTTCTCAAGACAGACGACTCCTAGGAGCATCAAAGGGAGTTTGTTACATATCAAATCCCACTGGGACACAAATTCTGATGGGCCAGGAGTAAAAGGGAATATTCAAGATATTTTCTCTTAAATTAAATATAAAAGCATGAGAAAATTTCCAACCCCGTGTGAACACGTGTGCAAATCTTACGTGAGAAGAGGCACATGGGACTGAAAGTAGGGCAGCACGCGCTGGCGCTGCTCCCTCCGTGGCGGACGCACTGCCACGGTTATCACCGCAGCGGCTCCAAACACAGCCGACTCCCTGCTAGGAAGGGAGTGATGTTGGTAAGCACAAACATTTTGCTAATACATCAGGCCATGACACAATGAGAACATTGTGATCGGAATTGTTTTAAGAGAGGAAACTCTTTATGAGGCACTTATTTCATGTCTTGTGTTAGCCGGAGTGAAATGCCCGTAATAAAGGCATTAGCACTGCACTGCGTACCCCAGTGGCAACTCATTTGCCTTAAATACGCCAACAAATTAGTTTTTGGTGGCTGGTTTTGCCTGTGCGTTCAGTGGTCTGGAGAAGTCATGAGGAACAGTGGAGCATCTGTATTGTTATCATCAGCCCTTATCAAAAGTTATCACCAGGAAAGTGTTAGATATCACTTAACACCCCCTGGTAAGAAACAACCTCTACAAGATGAAGACGACAGAGGAAGTTCTTTGGAGACGCGACAGTCCTGTGATCCCAGCAGGAACTGGCAGAGATACCAACTCCTCCACTCGCTCCCTCTGTGTGATCTCAGGCAAGTTCTAGGCATTCCCAGGACAAAAACGGAGATAATGGGATTGCCCTACTTTACCAGAGACTTGTCAAACACTTCTGAGATCATGGGGTTGAAGCCCTATAAAACTGAGAACTACAATTGTAAAGCCTGGGAAGACAGCGATGCTTTGAGTGTGAAGGAGAAAAACCCTGACATCACTCGAGAGAAGGAAAAGCAAAGGTTTTTGCTTTCTCTTGTTGTGTTGAAAGGAAGTTTCTTGACTTTGAACTGGACTGAGAAAGCTTTTGGTTTGTCCCCAGGGTGGATGCTTCTCCTTGGGCATCTGTTCCCTTTGCCGCATGGGGCAGCTCTTTGAGGCTTCTGTCTCGTCCCTTGCAGGTGGCAGGAGGCAGCGCCGGCTCCCAGTTACGCTGTCCATCCCTCGGCTCTTGCAGATTCCCACCGAGGTATGTACACATGCAGTTCATTAACGCTTCTTGCCTTGTGTCTATGTGCCTCCTGGTAGCATTTTAACCAGAAAGACCCGTGAGTTAAGTTTCAAGTTTATTATTGGTTTAGCAACAGCCTGGCAGCTTCAGTCACTTTTTTTTAGCAGCTCCATGTTTTACTCTACTGACCGATCGCTCCTGCTTTTCCGTATCTCCATTACTCACTGAAGGGTTTGTCTTGATGCTGGCTAATCTTACTCTCCTTTCTTTTTCTAATATTTGTATATGTCCTCACTGCTGCCTTTCCCACTTTCCAAGACACTCAGGATTTTCAAGCACCTTTTAAAGCCTTTTTTTTCCTTGCAGCTTTAGGACCTGCACCCATTTCAGGTGCCACAAAGCTACGTGTAGGGGCAGTAAGGTGAAGACCAGGCTCCTACCAGCATCAGAGGCTGTATCCGCTCTGTACTTGGTGAACCTGGAGCAGACAGCACCATGGGAATCAGACAAGACAATGGGTGCAGAAACCCCAGACCAAGGGGTTAGAGGTAACCTTTGATCAGGAATTTGTGCTAACAAACTCCTTTCCTCCATGGACCCCTCTGCCTCGGGACACATGGAAGATCTGGCAGAGCCGTTAACGGCTGTGCCTCCTTCAAACTGTTGAAAGCATTTTTGGACTTGAGCCCCACACTTTTTATTAACTGCTAAGAGAGATGGCTCCTGGTCCACAGCGCTGGATCCCGAATCAATTCTCTTTTCCAAAGTCTGGGGCTGTTCATGTCTGTAATTCCCTTCTTAATCAGTTTACTGTCAGGCTCCTGCCATAGATTTCAGACCTGCCAACACAACCCACTGAATGAGTCCCACCAAGAGCTCTGCACCTCACTCGTTGCTTGCTGTCGGGCAAATCCCGGCACGCCTTGTACGTAAAGCGGAGTTGCTGAAATCTGCTGGTCTTTGAGAAGTCTTTTGAGACCCCTGAAGGAAAGCACTCCAGCAATTACAGTTATTACTGAACCTGAGCATACCCACATATCAGAGGTGGGATCAGCTTTGGCGTTCAGGTTGAGACATATCATTTTTGCTAAACTGATACTTTCTTGCTACGCTCCTTTAAAGCTGTATCTGCACTTTTTGATGCCAGCCAAGAGAGGAGCCCCGACCCATGGAAAGTTGAAAAACCTCACATAAGCATTGGTTACGCTGATTGTGCCATAGAAAAGCAAAGAAGAAAGAACTCAGGAGTACTGAAACCCCGGTCTGGTACCTCAGAGACGTTGATCCGTCCCTCCTGAAAGGAGCACGTGGTGGGGTCGTGGGTGCAGAGGTTCCGGTACTTGCACCAGTGGCAGCGGAAAGCGCTGTTTACGCAAGACAGGCACCTGGGGGGGAAAGGAGGAGTTACAGAGGAGGTTATCACCTTGGGAAGTCTATACAGTAATAGAAAGGCCCAGCCAGAAGTCCAGGCTCAGGGTCCTTCATGGGAAAATAATTTCTTTGGAGGGATGTTTTGATACAACAAAAGTAATGAACAGGTTTGGGAAAACATGCACTCAAAAGACAGTCTTTAAGCAACCTCACAATTCATTCAGTAATAAAATACAAGTTGGGATTTATTGCACATCATTGCATTGGCATAAAATAAAGCACAATATTGCGCGGACACCAGACTTGATTTTTAGTTTCTAGAAAGTGGAAGACAAGGCAAGCCTGGCAAAAATTGGATCGGTTGTTTTACAAGTCAGGAATGCTTCAAGTCAATGGTAACACTTCTGCTTGGCCTTGGAGTGGAAAGAGTCCAGCAAATGCTTTTGATTCGTGTTGGAAGAAATTAACTGTTTATGAAACATTTTTCATAGAATCATAGAATCATTAAGGTTGGAAAAGACCTCTAAGATCATCGAGTCCAATCGTCGACCCAACACCACCATGCCCACTAAACCATGTCCCTAAGCACCTCGTCTACACGTCTTTTAAATACTTCCAGGGATACTTTTTGAAATACAATACTTTTTGAAATACAATACTTTCTGAAAGAACGCAGACCCTTTTCAGACATGGGGTGGCCCAGCTGCCAGTGAACTGGTTGGGTGGTTTTTATTCCACACTAACTGGCTGCCAGTTAGATGCACGGTCCATGACAGCTGCTAATATTTGCAGTAACCACCTCCTCCATCTCTGAGGCCAACCCTCTGTGCCACATGGCAGCGTTTTGGTGACCGTCTGCTGGCGTAAGTATAAGCTGTGCCCATGGGATTCAGCTCCGCATCGCAACCTGCGGCTCCAGAGACCGGGGTGCTGCCTGGAGCGGGCAGTGCCCGGAGCAGGGATGCGCCGGAGCGAGCCCAGGGTCAGCGCAAACAGAAGAGCATCACCAGGGAATCGGGAGCATGGCCTTAGGTAGGAAATCGGAAAACGAGGAAAGCAGGTCTCCGGGCAGGGCCTCTCTCGCCAGCTGGGCAGAGGTGCCAGGGCAATGCCTCTCGCAGGCTTCTGCCATGAGAATGCGTGTTTTAATAACTCAATTGTATTTTCCTTCTGATGCATTCGTAGTGACCTTAATAGCTAAGGAAGCTTATTCTAATCACGCGTATGCAAATCTGGGGAATAATATCAAGTGCTGCAAGCTTATTTAATTGCTCGTTTGTTTGACCCATTTCTGTCTCCATTTCGGTCTGTAGCACTTCTCCCACCCGCCCTCACCTGGCCTGGCCCTGGCCTCCGGCTTTCCCGTCTGGTGCTGGTGGAGCTCTCTGCTTCCCCCAGCACCGCTGGGTCCGAGGGAGGAGGACCTCTCCGATCACCCAGGCCAACAGCTTGGTTCGGCACCTGTCACTGTACTGTGGTTTTCTGGCTGCTGCTTTCAGCTCTGCTCAGCTGAGCAGGGCAAGGGGCTCCCAGCAGGATCCTGAGCTCTCAGAGACTTACACCAGGTCACCACCTTTGCTCTTTCATCCCGATCCACCTTTCTTAAGGACTACCATCTCTTTTGCTTCAGAAAGTGCATCTCTCCACCTCATCTGTTCCTTATTAAAAGGGACTTAACACAGAAGCCACCACCACATTCCCTGAACCACCTGCAGGTCCCCTGGGACACAGGAATTCACGGACCTGAGCGCTGAACCAGCTCAGCCTGTTTGTTCACAACAGCTGGATCCAGCACGGGAGGTTTCACAGAACCAGTCTGCAAGAGCAGCATGTTCCTGCCCAGCCCCAAACCCTTCCTGCCTCTCTTAGCCTAATGCCAGCTCCCAAGGGGTACGTGCTTCATACACCACAACCACTTCTTCTGCTTCCGTGCAGCCACAAAGGGCACAGCTGCTCCCCTGCTCTCTCTAGACACCCTCACCGTTGCAATGAAGAGTCTCAGGATAAATAGGTCTCTCTTGTCCGCTGGCTGAGACCTGTATCCCTTTCTCCTTTTTGCACGCTGTGATTCATTCCTGCCAGGCTGGCTCATGCCCTTGTTGAACTCACTGATAATGAGTCTGGTATGATGTAAATGCTGCAGAATTTACCACCACGTTAGCACTTTATCTCCAAACAGGAGCTGGTAGAAAGGCATGGTCAGATGAAGCCAAATGACAGGCCAGAAAAGATGCATTGCCTCTCCCGATTCAAACCTCCACTCCTAAGTGAAAATAGGGGTCCCCATGATGCCATCCCTCATGCAAATTCAAAAACAGGAGAATGCAGAGGAACCGCTGGAAGGACTGCAAGCGCTTGCAGCCGGAGGAGAGGCTGGTGCTGTACAGCCTGACTGAGGGACAAGGACGTAAGGACAGAGTTGTGCACAAGGGGTAGCACAACAGGAGGCAGGGATCATTGGGATAACGGATACGGACCACCATGAGAGGCAGCATGGGGGGACTGAAGGACTCACAGGGCTCCTTTCATCCCGGTACCTCTGCTCTGTGCTATGGCTCAAAACAAAATTAAAAAAAATTGAATGCATGCCTAGAAAAACTGCAGGCCAGCCAAGCCCATCAGCGCACACAACCCTCTTCCAAGTGCAGCAGGGAAGGCCCCATAGCTTGAGGCTTCAAATCCAGTGCAGAAAGATTGGGAGTGACCCTGTGCTGGCACTTCTTGACTCCCACCAGCCAGCTCGAGCAGCAAATCACACTCCCACAGCAGAGCTGGCAGCTGACCCTGCTGCCGGAGATGCTGCCCAGCCCCATGGGTCAGGCCTGCCTTTTGCTATCTGACTGCTAGCAGGTCCTGCCCATGTTTCATTTTGGTGCTTTGGGGCTTGCTGTGTTTCCAGAGAGAAATCTATAAATGCTTCAGGTCTGTAAACAGGTTTTTAAGGCCAGCCAGCTGCGTGCCGCCTTTCAGCAGCAGATGTGCCCATGGGGGATATGTCTCCACGATGCTCAGCAGTGCTGAGCCCCCCAGTCCCCCACAGAGCAGCCCACCATGCCTGCTGCATGCCTGCGCTGCTGTATCAGGCTCTCAGGGCTGCTCTGCCCAACTCCGGGGGCAGGCAGGCTGCGGGGAGCTCCTCCTGCCAGTGCTCTCGCTTACCCCATCTAAACTACAACCGCTGTCCTCAGACCCCAGGGCTGGACACTTCCAGGTCAGTCCCTGCCACCGTCTCCTCTGGCGGCCATGCCCTCCTCTGTCACCCCGTGGCGCATCCTCACAGCAGCCAGCACCCTGCTCTCCTGGCCGGTGCAGTGTGGAAGGGCTCTGCCTCCTCCGGCTGCCTGCAGCCCACCTCCCCGGACCCTCTGCTCTGCCTTCACCAGCTGCCTGTGAAGATGCATCCAAGTTCACAGTTGCAGGATCGCGCAGCTTGGGGGCACCGGCAGGTTAAGG
>NW_008794598.1:2098183-2105651 GCF_000699145.1 Aptenodytes forsteri | reverse complement strand
CAGGCACCCTGTGCTGGCACTTCTTGAATCCCACCAGCCAGCTCGAGCAGCAAATCACACTCCCACAGCAGAGCTGGCAGCTGACCCTGCTGCCGGAGATGCTGCCCAGCCCCATGGGTCAGGCCTGCCTTTTGCTATCTGACTGCTAGCAGGTCCTGCCCATGTTTCATTTTGGTGCTTTGGGGCTTGCTGTGTTTCCAGAGAGAAATCTATAAATGCTTCAGGTCTGTAAACAGGTTTTTAAGGCCAGCCAGCTGCGTGCCGCCTTTCAGCAGCAGATGTGCCCATGGGGGATATGTCTCCACGATGCTCAGCAGTGCTGAGCCCCCCAGCCCCCCACAGAGCAGCCCACCATGCCTGCTGCATGCCTGCGCTGCTGTATCAGGCTCTCAGGGCTGCTCTGCCCAACTCCGGGGAGCTCCTCCTGCCAGTGCTCTCGCTTACCCCATCTAAACTACAACCGCTGTCCTCAGACCCCAGGGCTGGACACTTCCAGGTCAGTCCCTGCCACCGTCTCCTCTGGCGGCCATGCCCTCCTCTGTCACCCCGTGGCGCATCCTCACAGCAGCCAGCACCCTGCTCTCCTGGCCGGTGCAGTGTGGAAGGGCTCTGCCTCCTCCGGCTGCCTGCAGCCCACCTCCCCGGACCCTCTGCTCTGCCTTCACCAGCTGCCTGTGAAGATGCATCCAAGTTCACAGTTGCAGGATCGCGCAGCTTGGGGGCACCAGCAGGTTAAGGTTTTTTCAGGCTCACTCTGCCTGCATCTCACAAGGCAGAGAAAGCTACACATGCACCCAGAGAAGTTCAGAGAAGACAGGGACCGGTGGGCTCCCCTTCTACCGCGCATGTCTGCTGGCTGAACCAAGCAGTGTGATAAACCCCCGGGCTGGTCCCAGAGCCCAGCATCCATTTCCCAGCCCTTTCTCTTTTTAGCCAATGTTTGGCTCCGCTCGGGGACGTGGAGGGAGCACTCACAGCTGGTGGGCACTGCAGTTGTAGAACTTGAACTCCGTGCTGACAAACGTCCTCCCCGTCTCCTGTGACTTCAGCTGCAGCACCACGCCGAACCAGTCTGGGGATGCAAACCAGAGCCCGTCAGCCCCGCCAGCAGTAACAAAGGAAGCAACAGCAGACACGGGGGCACCCGATCCCCGCCTGCCAATGTGCTGAGCCATCTGCTTCTGGGATAGAAGGTGGAAGTCAGGTTGTTTTCACTTCCCTGCTCCCCCAGGCGTTGGGCCCCCCACCTGCGGTGAGTCTGCAGCAGTTCCCCAAGCTGGGGGCCAAGCATCCCACCAGCCGGACCTGCCCTTGAGCACCTCAGGGCGCTGGGCTGGCTGTCTCCAGCAATGTCTCCAAACCAAATCAGATTTGATGGCAAAGTGCGTTGGAGATGCAGGGTCTAAACGCTGCCTTGGGTCACAGCTGAAATGAGTTTGGGATCTCATCCCATTCTCTAAAGGATTCTGTCTCCAGCATAAAAACACTAATTCAGTCTACTCTGAGAAGCAGCCCAAGACTAGAATAGGAGACAATGCTGAAAACGAGGGCATTACTGAAGCTCTTTAGGAGCCTCAGCACCGGGTTAATTAAGAGCAGATTGCTCTTCCGGAGCTGTGTTGGGTAAGCCTACGCTAGCCCTGCTACCACGCCAGCTCTCAGTCCCAGTGTTCACCAAGTCTCAGGCTCCATATAACGCCTTAGGAATACAAAGATATCAGCAGGGAAAAACAGTTGACACCTGGAAGGATGCCAAGGAGAAAATGAGTTTTAAGCAAGTAGCATTTTGGTTATGGGAAGAGAAAATATGACAGCAGTGACATTAATGAAGAAACAACCCGAAGATCAGGACCGAAAAATAGAAACTGCATCCACCTACTCGTGGGTGCTGAGCCAGGCTGGGGGGGGGCTCCTGCCTTCTAGATCCACCCAGTGTGGCAAGGCTGCGAGGCCTTGCCCCACTCATGAGCCACCCCGGGGGGGGACAGACGGCTCCTGTCCTGTCTTGGGGAGCTGTCTGGCAGTGCAGGGAGGGCGTAGGGACAAGGCAAGCACGTGGTGCTGCCTGCTCCCAGCCTATCTTTCCCTGTGTGGGATGCATTTCTTAAGGACAAAGCATATTTAGCTCCCTGGGTTCAATGGTCTTTGACAGGAGCATGAATTTCTCCAGCAGCAGCCCCAAAGGGTCTGCACCACCCAGCAGATACTTCCAAACCTATGCCACACTTTCTGGTGGCACAGACATCGTATTGCTGTCCAGAAGTCAGTTACTTACCTTGATCCACAGGTATGGCAGGAACATCTTTCGCTGCTGGCGAAACACACACAACCCGGCTGCCCGAAACCTGCCCTTCCACCTCCGTCAGGTTTCCGAAGAGGCAGGTGACCCCAGCCGTCAGGTCTGGAGCATCGCTCACCAGCAGGCTGAGCTGCAGCCGGGGAGAGGAGGGGCAGAGGGGAAACAAAACACAGCCAGTAACCTGTTAGCAGGCAGAGCTGCCTGAGTTTCCTTCACATTTTCATTACCTGCTGTTTCCCCATTCAATACTGACCCCCTTAAATTACCCGTCCGTCCACAGGAGGTGGCCAGCTGCCCTTTCATGGGAAGCGGAGGAGGAAAAAGAAAGCCAAGGATGCAGGTTCTTTACCGATACAAAAACTGCCTTGCTGAGCCTTTGGGTACTGCAGTTCAGGAGAGGTGACAATGGCAGCTTTTCATCCCCCTGATTGCTCTACAGAAGCATTGCCACCCCCAATGCCCGTGTCAGGAACCTGTGACAGCAGCAGCGGCGCGTTGCCTCTCATGCATGAAAGCAGCAACAACCCTCTGCACGCACAGCAGCTCGAACAATTTCCCTGAGCTGTAACTGCCCCACTGCACGCACGGGAGAGACAGCCCTGCTCCGGGCACACGTGGCCATCGGAAAGGAGCGAGTCCCCACCGACCCCAGCACGAATGGGGACTGTCCCCATGGCAAACCGGTGCCTGAAGGGGTGAGTGCCCTCCCAACAGCCCCATGCCATTTCGACACGAGTGCCCGTGGGCAGGGGGGGCAGCCGGCCCCAGCAGGGAGCGGGAAGGGGCTGCAGCAAGGCCAGCTGCCGCGGGGTGCTGGGGGGCTCGGAGAGCAACAGCTGGGCTGCTTCAGAGAGTCAGGCCTGAGCACAGCTCACAGATGAGGTTTTTTGGGAAACAAAGCCTTTCCTTTCAACAGCTAATGAAACCGGACCAAGAGAAATGTGAGCTGAGGCCCAAGGGGAAGGGGAATTTGTTTCTGCCATCCCCACCCCCTTCTTCCCCGGCTCGGATGGCCCCTTTCCTCCCCAGTCCCTCTGCGAGCCTGACTTCATGGGAAAACATTTGTGCCGATGAGCAGGGAGAAAGGCTGGAAAACGGTCTGTTCACTGTGAACCTGAAATACGCTGGAAATGCCTCTCACCAACAGGTCTACCCCTCCCCGCTTGCTGGCAGCACCTACCGGGAGGCTGTGCTCGGAGACAGAGATGCTGCTGGGCTGCACGGTGACGCTCATGCACTGGCTGATGCTGCCTGCAAATCGGTACAGCTCGTCTGCTCGTTCGCAGCTGTCCCTCGGGGAGCACCTGCCACACATGAGCACACATCAGAGCACAGAAAGCACCTAGGGAAGATGTCAAACAGCACGAGGTGCTACAGCTGACCAGGGGTGAGCTAAACAGGAGGGCAGAGCCTGGGCCAGGGGAAGGGGGAGTTATCAGCAGGACTGGGGGCAATGCTCTGCACCGGGACCAGGTATCGGGCACAAACTCCAGGTTAGGACCAAAGGGCACTGAAAAATACTCTGTGATCAGAGGAAAGGCAAACCACAAGTATCTCAGGAGCAATTCCCAGTCCCCCCTGCACTGGGACACAATCCAGAGCTGCTAAGTCCCATGTGCCAGCAGCGACAGTGGGTGCTGTGGGTGCAGGGTGAGCCAGGCACTCTGCCGCTGCTCGGCTGGGACCCCTGCAAGCCATAAATTCATAATCTGCACAGAAACTAAACCGTAAAGCAGTAACAGGCAGTAACAAGATGATGCCTCCGTTCTCATTAAAACAAAAACACATAGTTCATTAATCATCTCCTCCTGGAGCTGAGGAGTGCAGCAGGGTGAGGAACGGGACTTTCTGGCAGCTGCTGGCTGTGCTTTGGCCAGTTTTCATGCCTTGGGCTCCCAGCTCTCTCGCATTCCCGCCATCAGGAATGCAAGCCTCCGAGCGTGCCAAAGTGACTAGGACTGCTCCTAGCATGCCGTGTGCTCCAGGATGGCTTGTTATCCCTGTTTTTCTATCGCAGGTGTCCTTGGAGCGGAGTGAAATTAAATTGCTTCCAGCAGGTAGAGGAGCACCCACCGGGAAACCAAGAAAGAATTATCAGTGTTTCAAACCAGGTATCAGAGACTGCAGCACAGCACTGGCATCCCTCAGTGATTTTCTATTTTATGTTATTTGGGAAAAATCCTTTTCTTCCAACCCCCCTCTCTGGGCGCAGATGACATATTGGCCTTTCGGTATTAATGGTCTTAATAAGCTATCAGCAAACTATCACTTTTCACTCATTGCTGATCTTGGACCCTATTTCAAACGGTGGCGCAAAGGTCAGAGGATCGAGATGCTGTCACCAGACCCACATGCCACCAGCAAGTTCCCTTCTGACAGTTACTTGAGTGTGTGTTACTTGAATTAACAAGGTGCTGCTGTCAAACTGCTTGTTTTCCTGATTCCCTGTGGAGCGGCTCGGGCGGTCCCAGACACACACGTGCATCAGCAGAAACACCTCCTGCCCACGCAGAAGCTGAATTTTGCCACGCACATCTAGCTCTGACCAGCTGACAAGTGCCTGGAAAAAACAGGGCTTCCCGCTCTGAAACAGTGGACCATCATCCTCCCCGTGAGGCCGTTTGCTCTTGATTAAGGAAAGCGGAGTTTACACTTTCCCTTTCCAAATCACCCGTGTGATCCCCAGCAAACACTCTTGCTGTTCTCCTCACCCTCTCAGCTGTTTTTCCTTTTTTTTTGGAGTATAATGGAGCTAAATATGAATGCTGCCAAAGGAAGAATTATTGAGGTTTAAGTGAATCTGTAAGATAGCTTTAAAGTGAGCTCTTGACTGGAGCCTTTATCTCATTGACTCGCCGGAATGGCTCTTTTTTATCATACTATTTATGGCAACAGCCCTAACAGAGATAAATAGATCTGTAGACAATAACACACTTGCAGAGAGCAGCATATGGAAGTCTTGCAGGTTTCAAATCCCACTGGGCTGAAGAGACTCTTTAACAATCTCCTTGAGGCCTCTGCTTGCTCCTGAAGAGCGCTGTTTGTAGGAGAGGATGAACTTGCACGGCGAGCAAACCCCGTCCAGGAGGACACAGCAGAGGCGCTGGGCAGGGACGGGCTGCTCAGCCATCGCACTGCTGCCCCAGGGACACCGGGTGAGCAGAGGAGTTTTGCAGAAGGACGAGCACCTTTCCCTTCCTGCTGGTTTTTAGCACCCTCTCAAATGTCCTGTGTCCAGGATTCCTCAAAGCCAGGTGCAAGGCATGCGCTGCCCACGGCCATCACCTCATCAAGCAGCTCTTTTAGGGCAGGAGTTACCGGTCTGCTTCGGTGCCTGCACCCAGCCCGCGGCCGGCTGCCTCCCGGGTTCAGGTTCATTGCCAGAGCTACACCAGTCAGCCTGCGCTGCCAGCCTGACCGACTCCTGCTTCCAGAGCTCACTGCTTTAATCCTCACAGATAGCTCATTCATGAGCATCACTGCTATCACTACCCTTAAATTCTAGGTATGCACGCATGTATGCAAGCACCCCACTGTGCAATAGAGCCTTAAGCCGTGACTCAGGCCTCTAAGAGACAACAATACATAACGAGCACACAAGGAAACTTTACGTAATATTGGATAACGAAAGCTTATCCCAGGACAACTCAGATCCTTTTACTTTTCCTTTATTATTCCTCTCTGGCTGGCTGTGTGGAAGGCAGGACACACTGCCTGATGCCACCTAGAATGGGGCAGTGGTCCGTCCGTCTATCTCGCATCCATACCTGTTCAGACATCCAACACATCATTTAAAATGGTGATTATTTTTTCTGGCTCCCTGATAGCTCAGTACCTGCATGTCCATGCTCTCAGCTAAGCCTCTGGCAGCTGCAAAAGTGGATGCCAAGTGCTCAGAGAGGAGCTGCCTTACGCGCTGGCCTGCCCTGCTCCTCTGCAGGGCACAGCTCTTGCGCAGAGATTCCCAGAGCTGCCTGGGGGTCTCGGTACCCCCAGGATACAGACCCCGAATCCAAGGAGCAAAGCCCCACAACAAGCAGTGGGGAGAAACAACTGGATTTCAATCCCCAACAGACTCGGTGCCGGTGTTTACCATACCCACACTTGCTCAGGTGGCGAGCCACTCTCTTGCTCTTTCAAGGATGAAAACGTCTGCTCTTCTGCCCCTCACCCTTTTTACCAGCCCTCAGAAAACACAGCGTGAGCAACTCACACCCTGACCCGCAACCCTTCCACTGAGCAAAGGAGCAGCTGGTCCATCTGACAGGAGGGACATGTAAGAATTAGAGGAGGGAGATGACAAATTAAATACAAACACTCCAGCGCTTGGGCCCTCCAAGCAAATATGAAAGAGGCTTCAGGAACAGCAAGATAAACTCAATTATTTACAGCTTAAGACAAAAGCTAAAAAACGATCATTGCTCCAAGCAAGCCAAAGCGCAGACGCTCGAAGGGAAGGTTGAGAAATACCATCAGGGAAGAAACTCTTGTTGGGAATAGGTTAATGCTGAAATGTCACGACCAAAAGGGCAGAGGAAATGACACTTTTCTCTCCTCTTGACATGGAGGGTTTTCTCTCTGCAAAATGAAGATAACAACCTTTACCTGCTTCCCCGGTGGTTTATGAAGATTCAGTTCATTAGCATTAGGAAAGCACTCAGTGATCCTTGCAGAGGAGCTGCTGCAGGACTCTGAGGAGCAACACCAAAGACACACACCTACAGATACTTGATGCAGCCGTCCCCTCCTGCTGCACAGCTTAGCAGCACCAGGCACTAAAAGGCCACTGTCCCCAGGCGAGTGGATGCTCTCGTACCCCTACAGCTGGTTCCTGGGAGCACCTACAGACCTGCAGCTCAAGCCAGATGCTGAGTAGAGCACGTCCCCTTTCCTCGCTTCCTTGTCCCCTCATTATCAAAAGGCTGTGGTGGCTTTTGTCCCAACTGCTGGAAAAGCACACGGGGATGGCTGCCCCGAGGGAAGAGCCAAAGGGATGGGAATCACCAGGGACAGAAATCACTTCCTTCTGACAAAGGCGCTGTGACAGTAAAGACTTTCGGACACAAGTGCACATATGGTGGCTTAGCTGTAGGGCTGGACAGGCTCGCCTGAAAGGAAAAAAGCTAAAAAAAAAAAAAAAAAAAAAAAAGCCCAGGGGCGCGTGTCTCA
>NW_008794598.1:2054750-2097886 GCF_000699145.1 Aptenodytes forsteri | reverse complement strand
AAAAAAAAAAAAAAAAAAAAAAGATGCCCAGGGCGCCTGTGCTCCACATTGCTGTGCTGCTGGTGGGGGCTGCTCTGCCACCGCCCCCAGCCCCTGCCTGCGTGGAGCCTGCGGGATGCTCAGGGCCAGTGGCTGCAATGGTTCTCCTGCATCTCCTCAAGTGTGGCAACGACTCTTTGCAAACCAAGCAAGCCTCGGGGGAGCCCACAGGTCCCGAATCCAGGCTGGATTTGCAGAGGAGCCTGCCATTCACCGCTCCCCCTCCAGCACCTGCTCCTCAGGCAAGTGGCCAAGCGCTGCTGTGCGGGTCCCTGAACTCTGCCTCCGCCCCAATTTCCATGCATTTAACGGGGCTGCTCTGCAAGCTGGCACGCGGCCGGAGGGATTTCTATTCCTCTCCTCCAGCCTCCTCGAGGCTTTCCCCTCCTCCCCTGATCTGCCTCTGCCTGGTGGTCCCCCTTCCGCCTTAGGAAGTGATCGTTATTATGGCAGGGCCGAGAAAGGAAGGACACAGACACCTCCTGAATGCAGAGAGCGTTTCCTGGAGCTCCCCTGAAAAAAAAACCAAAAACCCTTAGCCCTTTGTGCCTGTTGATGTGCGTGAGGCGCTGCCAGCTCCGAGCCCTGCACTGCTGGCTCTGCCCCATGGGGGACGGCTGGAGCGGAGACCCTCTGACCTTTCCTTGCAGAATTTAAATATCTCTTCCTGATACATTTAATAGGGCTTGGTGCTCTGCTCTGTTCCAGTGCTGTAACTTCTCTGAAAGCAAAGTCCCACTCATATAATCAAGTCTACTATTGCCTTTAAAAATTCCCTGTTAATTGGGAGGGACTTGTGGCTTGGGCAAGCAGGAGTGTGCAAAACACGAGGTCTTTGTTCCTACCGGTTTAAATTCTGCTTTCCCGTCGTGTCCATGGCACCCTCTCCGTGCGGTGTGCGACACACCACTCCTAAAGCAGGAATTTGTTTTCCTTTATCTCTTCCCAGAAGCTCAGGGATTTTCGATGGCATTCCCGCTGCAATGCAGGGAACGTCCAGGGAAGGGAAGGATGGATTTAAGGAACTTCAACCTAATTCGCTTTTGCAAAGATTGCGTGGGAGGCGCTTGGGGGCACTGAAAGCTGCTTTTATCATCACCACCAGCAGCTCAAACAAAATGGCCAAGGCTGGACTTACATGTGGTGGAGCGTGCACCAGCCGCAGTGGGGGTCTCCCGAGCTCAGGCACTCCCCGCAGGTCGTGTACTGCTCGCAGGACTCCACGGGCACGCGGGACACCTGCAAAGGAAGCAAACACATGGGCTCAGTGCTCCTCTCTGCACAGCGGGCAAGCGAAATGAGAGCAGCTCCAGGTCCTGCTTCGCCAGTTTGATTCCAGTAACACAACAGCGATTCACAAATGAATTTGTTTCAATATCCCTGCAGAAGCCAGCCAAGAAGAGGAAATATTGGGGACCGAGTCATGAAGTCACTCCGTCCCTCGGGTGCTGCCACACCATGAATCACGGGCAGCCCAGAGCCCGGCTGGCCTCCCGGCGCCAGCTCACCAGAAACCATCCTGATCTCCCTGCCCAGAGACGCTCCCGGGGCGAAAGCTGCGTCCTCTCCTCCCTGATTTACAGTTTGCTACCTTACACTTGCCGCGGGGGAAGCTGCTTCAGGGAGGAAAGCTGGCAGGGAATAAAATTCATTGGGATTTTGCAGGTTGGCAGCTTATTTAGCCTACGTGTGTATTTCACTACTTGCTCCTCCTTCGCCACCCTGAGCCCTTCCAGCACCAGCATGGACTTGGCCGCCCCAGGCACGACCCCCGCATGGGCCACCCGTCTCTCCCAAGCAAGAGATGCCAGAGCAGAAGAGAGAGGGAAGTGCACAAGGGAACACCAACACAGACGGCTGCTGCAAACCCCCTCTCGCACTTATCGCACACACGAAAGGTCCCTATGCGAAGCTGAGGTGTAGCACAGTCCTGACCCGTTTATCAGCACTGAAAACCCCGAAGGCTCCAAAATGACACAAAGCCTTAACCATGGGTCGTTGGCGTGACTCCAGTGAAGAAATTCCACTTTAACCTTTCCAACCCATCCCTTGCCACCTCCGGCGGGCATGGTACGTTTGCATCACTTGTCCTGATGCTGCAGCGTGGTGCTCCTGCAATGGCCCTGCCGGTGCCAGTCCCTCTTCAATGCATTTACACTTCTATTATCAAATACTGTAAATAATTATTGCTGTCCCCAGCACAGCCGCCCTGCAGCGCAGGCTGCTCCCCTCGGGCCCCGGGAGTGATGCCTGCAACTGGCTGAAAATTAAAACAACTGTCGGCATTGCACTCGCTCTGTCCTTCAAAAACAGCGCCCGGCTCCCAGCAGCTGGGGCGCGCGGGGTGAAAGGAGCAGTGTCTCGCCAAACAACGGCCACTTTCACGCCAAGTGCTGTTGACACAGTGAGAACCCAGTTCCTCTCTAAACACGACACCAATAGGGCTGCTATTCTTCTTGTTTCCTCAGCCCTACTTAACAGCTTTTCCTAAAACAAAAATTGCGCGTGGATGTGCAGGGCTGGGTATTTTTTTTGATGAGATGAAGTCCGTGGGATGGGCACAGGGCTCAGCTTGGGGTACGCTAAGAGCAAAGCAGCCCTGGAGCTGGAATAGCGGGGCAGGGACCGAGGGGGTGTGAGAGGCAGAGCCAGGTACGCCAGGCATGCATTTAGCCTGTGATGGCTGTAAAGAGCTTCAGAAATGGAGAAGAGAAATGCAGGGTGATGGAATAGCACAGAGGTGTAAAGAAAGGGCTTGGGTTTGATTCTTGGCTGCAAAAGGCAGCCGGGGTGCCCTCCTGGGGTCTCGTCTGCGCCTCGGGTGGCCGCACGTGACACGCTTTTACCCGCTTTGCTTTTTCCCTCTCAGGACCTCAAAGCACTTTACAGACAACACGGTGGTGAGGGAGCAAGCCCACCAGCCCGGCGGCAGGCACAGCCTCCCCGGGGCGGCCGACCCAAGGTTTGGACGTGGATCTGCAGCCATGGCCCTGCAGCCATGCCCACACCCACCCCATCGCCGGCGATGATCCAAAATTTCCCAGCGCAGACCAGAGATGCAGACATCGCACTGCTCCTGGATGGGAACCCAGGAGCAAACGTATGTTTTTCAAACCAAACAAGCAGCCCATGGAGCTGCGGTGGCTCTGAGCAGCCCCTGTGGGAGTCACCAGCCGCCGCAGGATGCAGCGAAGGGAGGTTGCTGGGTTTCCCCTAAAATCCGCCCAGCAGGTTGAGCCGTGTTGGTGGGATGGCTCTCACCCACCCTGGAGGTCAGGACAGCCCCCAAATCATCGGGTACTGCTGATCCCCCACCTCTTACCCACAATGTGAGGCTTGACAGGATCTGTCCCTGTGATTTATATGCAGCTCAGGGCTTGTTTTATGTTTGTGAAGAGCTAGATGCTCTCGTGGCGCTCTATAAATAACGGAGGATTTGAATTATATGAATAACAGTTCGTTACAGATGATTTTGTGTTAGGCATTCGGGTTCTTTTTCTGCTCAGAAGCTGTGGCTTCTGCACATGATAATTCTTTAAAAATTACACAGAAATTTTGAACGATGCCTAGAGTTGCAGGTTTCTAGCCCAAATGGGACCATTTGATCTTTTCTTTGTAATGCCTGCAAATGCAGGGCAGATAACTTTACCCGTTCTCCTCTTTGTGGCATTCAGCGTTGGGTGACCGAAGCAGACCTGGCAGAGGCACGTGGGTGGGCTGGCACCGGCTGAGCTGGGGTACCTGGTCCGACCAAGGACATTGGGTGCCTCTGGGTCAGCACTTCTGTAGCCCTCACCGCTCGGATACACCCCGTGGCCGCAGGTTTCTGGTCCCTGGCTGGAGGAAGGTCTAAGACTTCGGGGAAGAACAAACCATCTGCTTTTCTTCAATACTTATGCCCGTGACTTTGAAATTCACCCTTCACAAAAATTAATGCCAGAAAACCCGCATTGCTTCCATACCCAAGTAAACGTTTAAATGAAGAAGTTCAAAAAGATTATGAACAGAAAGCTTTTAAATATTTGCATGCATGAAAAACGTTGGGGGGTTTTGCAGTACTTGCCCAGCTCTCACAGTACTAACGCATAATTGACCATCCTTACCATCCACGACCCAAATATCGAAAATATTCCGACCCTCTAAAGAATACGTTTCATTTTAATGGAAAAACAAGAGCAATACCGTTAAGAATAGGATATATCCATCTATTATCCCATACCTATCATGAACACAGAAGACTGAAAGCTATATTTCCTTCAGAGACAGTACAGAAATAAAGCTCAGATGTCCTTACTCTTCCTGATGGCAGGCTGGAAACACTCTCTTGGCTTTAAGTATTTTTAAACTGTTCTCTGCTAGCCTAATTATCATTACGAGACCAAAGCATTTGTGCGTGTGAACCGCTGTGCTGGGGAAAGAAGAGAAGACAAGGAACACCAATGTCTGCAGGTGGAAGGAAAACAAGGATTGGGGCGGGGGACAGCGGACTCCCAAGTCCAAGAACCTCCCCCCATGCCCTCTTCAGCCACGGACTGCCATCAAGGAAAGAAAAAAGAGAGGGGGGATGCAAAGCAGCAGCTGAATAGGAAGGAAATAGTAAGAAAATGAGACAGAAAAGCACTGAAAGGAAAACCAGAAGGGAAAATAAAAGAGAAGAGAGCAGAGGGATTGCTGATAGTCTCTGGTACGGCAGCGGCCATCGCTGTCACAAGCACAGCCACCCGCATATCTCCGTCCGTCAAGCATCACAGCAGCACGCTGACCTTCCTGACGATGGGAGCGGATCCTGCTCGGCCTCGAAGGAGGCGTCCGGCGAGCCCCTCCTCGCGAGTCCCTGCCTGCACACCCTCCCACTGCCCGCGCCGGCAGCGCAGCTCTGCAGCAAAGGGGGAACGAGGCTTCAGAGGATCAGTCTCGGCAGATTTTATGGCCACAGGTGGCTCAAGCGAGGAATGAAACGTTTCTGCCAGTAACCAGATACAGCAGAACCAACGAAGTCTGGAGCGGTTTGTTGCCCGCAGCCGCGAGGCGGCTGATTGCCTGGCAGCTGCCCACGGCAAGGCAGCGGAGAGGGCAGCGAGGGAGAAAGGAGAGATCCTGCCCGCGAGCTGTGCAGTGCCGGCTCTGCGGGCCCACGGCTTGCCAAAGGCAGAGAGCAGGAAAGGAGTGGGTGCAGTCATCAGGCACCCGCTCAGTAACCCCAAATCGTGGCCACCGCTGGGTCCTGCCTGCCCAGCCCTGCTCCGATGGTCACAGGCACTCGTGGCATCCCCATTCCGGCATCCCGATCCCAGCGGGCACCAGCACCTCGCAGCTATGCATAACCAATGTGACTCCCATCTGTCACAGCCTGGTCTATTTGCTCTCTCATCCTCACCGGCCCCTGGGGCAGCTCTGTGTGCAGCAGAATGGTTTATTTGGAAAGGCCTCTGGTTTTCAGTATTTAGTTTTTAAATGCAAATACTTCTCTTTGTTTACATTAGAGAAGATAGGTCAGAGGAATGCTCCTGGCACTCAGAGCAAACATCTGAGAAGGTCTATCACCACTTCGGGAGTGTATTCCCCACCCCAGATTAAGCCCCGAGAAAGCTGTTGCCTGAACTGATGAACTTATCCGCAGAGCAGGAGCACGAGGTCCTGCGGCACCCAGAGAGCAGAGCCCCCGACTTCAGCCCCCATCCTGGAGCGCTCGCAGACCTCACAGCAAAGCTTGAGCTTTCAAAAGCGGATGCCGATTTTGGATGCCTTGAGATTTCTGCTCCAGCTACCAGAAACATGAGGCAAGAAGTCCTGAAGCCAAGCAGAGGCATGCAGGAATTTTCCAAATGCAGCCTCAAATCCTGCACCTCCTTGCCTGCAAGGTGGACTGCTGCTCCCCTGCAGAGCCCGGAGACATCCGCGAGGCCATACCTCTGCTGAAGCAGGCAGCAAGTCATTTCGGGGATAAGAAAAGGTGGCAGGCACTCCACATCAGTGTGGTCACAGCGAATGCAAAATGATAAAGCAATTCAGCAGAGCTGAGGAGCATCTGCACGAAGGACAACAGCCAAGAAAACAACACTCCTGGGGAATTTCCTTACTTCTGAGGGCAGAGCCCTCCTCCCTCCAGCCCAATTGCTACCTCTCTTCCTTCTGTCCACGCCGAAACTCTGCTGCTGAGTTTTTCAGTTCCCTATTTATGAACCTGCTTCTCAATAATTAAATGATAAAGTCTCATTACCGCTTTCCTTGACTGCCTGACCCGCAACATCAGCAAAAAAACCCCAAACAAAAACCAATACAGACTCTCCAAAACACATGAACTCAAACTCTGCCAGCCCCCAGAGAAACTAAAATAAGCGCGACAATCCAGTTCCAAATAAATAAATACATAAAATAAACAAACAAAGCAAAGTTTCCATAGCTTATGCCTGCTACCAGCACAGGCCTCTGACCTCCCTGGCTGGAGACAGTGTCCCACTGCCACGGCACGCTGCCTGCAGACCCCCTCAGGGTGCTGGAGTTCAAACAGAAAATCTATTTTTAATGACTTTGGGTAGTGTAGTAGAGATGCCAACTAGTTCAATGTAATTAAAGCTATCTATCACTCAGTGAGCAGGAGCCCAAAGTTGATGAACTTTCCAATGAGATTTTATTCTTCCCTTCATTCATGAAAAAACACCACTTTGTGCTGCTGCAGGAGACACGAAAAAGTGTGGGAAGGCGCAAGGAGGACTCATCAGTTCCAGCCGCTAACGTGTCAGGGTGACAGAGCTGGGGAAAATAAAGCCAAACTTTCTCAGAGGCTTGTAAAAAGTTTGACAGACTCTTCTTCCCGCTGTTTCTCCTCCCTGTGCCTTCATGCAGAACTGTTCAAATCTGCAGTCCTCCTGTGATACCGTTTCTGCCAAGGAAAAAACCAGCGTGCAGGGCTGCGGAGCACTTGTTGCTTTGCTGAGCAAGACCTGTGGGTCCAATCCGCCCCAAGCTGTATGAAAAGTCCTACCTGGAAATGACTTATTCTCGACTCGAGCAGAGCTGGTGAAGATCTCAGACACACTAAGACTGATGCCAGCAGCGAGCCTGGAAGACCCAGCAGCGAGTGGGATGCAGCCAGTGCATCGCATAGGGGAGCAGCCAGGACACAGGGAAGAAGGCAAAGGGGGAGCGTTTTAACTGAAAAGCGTTGAGGAGCATCCCCAAAGTGCTGCCGAGCTGCCGAAGGCAGGAATACCTGCTCCATCAGGGACAGCCATTAGTCCCTGTAATAGATGAAGGCACGCACCCAGGAGCGGATGAGGGGGAGTTCTGACAGGTACAGCAGCTACTGGAGGACCTGGCTCTCCTCTCCCATGCCGCTCAGCAGAGAGAGGATTATCAGAGCTACTGAAGGGCTGTCAGAACCAAATCAATGCCTGTAACTTTTGGCAGAAAAGCAGTGAGTGGGAGAGGACACAGAGGCAACGTTTCCATGACTACAAAGGGATTATTTAATTACAGCGCTGCAGATGCATGCGGAGAAAGTCCCTTAAACTCTGATCCAAGCAACCTTTTCAATGAGTTTGGCTTTACTGCTATAAGAACCTCATTAGCATCTTATGAGGACAAGCTGTGTTTGAGCACAGGAGACCGGATAGCTTTCTTAGCAAGTAATCAGACCTTCTCCAAGCGTACCTGTCTCCTTGGCTCCCAGCTGCCCTCCACGTACAGCGCTAGGCTCCTGAAGGAGATGATGAAAGTAAGGGCAGACTCCTCTAGGAAGCAAGAAAGAGTGAAAAAACAGCAAATGCCCCACAGTAAGGCTTAATCAAGCTGTAAAATCGTCCTCAAGCCACAGTTTCCTCCATCCAACCCAGCAGCAGCTGGCAGGACTCAGGCTCAGAGCAGACTTGTGTTCTGGCACAGGGGCTCCTGCAGGCAAATGCTTTCCCGTGGTTTACAACGACTCGAGTTAATCATTCCATCAGTATGAAACATCTGAGTGAGATTTGTTGGAATAACAAAGTGTCCAGCAGAGATCCCATCCCTGCTCCCAGGAGCAGCACAGTGTCATGTAAACCTGGAGAAGGAGAAATGGGTTTTCATCTCAAACGCGGGCCGCCCGCGACCATTCACCGAATGGTCGGTCTGTTCAACCTGGCAGCTCCTCCTCTGCCCTCGGCAGGCAACGCTGCCGCATGCTTGCTGCACAGCGGACTCATGCAGGGGCAGGGTACCACCCGCCTGGCACAGGCACTGACCATGCCCCCTCCCGGATTGGGTGTCCTGGTCCCTCGCCCTCCCTCGGATCCCAGCTGTGCGTCGTAGTGCAACCCTCAGGGGTGTACATAGGGTTTGGGATCCCATGCTGCTGTTCACATGCCCACCCCACGCTCAGAGTTAGCCCCCGGCACGCCAGCGCCAGCACACGTGTCACAGCCACCGCTCCAAAGTGGCTTGGCAGCATCAGCTCTCCCTCCTGCTTTGCACGGACCATTTGCATCTGGGAAGCGAGGGGAGGGGGACGCATGGCCACCTCTATCAGCTACGGGTGTCCACTGTTACCGGAGAGCAGGCCAGCAGGAAAACCTTGTGCACGTACAAGATTAGGAAGCGATTCTTTCATTTCCAGCGTAGAAATAAAAACACTGGTTGAAGTATTTACACAGGCTTCTGGAATCAGCAAATGCAGCAAAATTTATGGATTGCATAATTAGGTCAAACCTGACCACAGAGGTGCAGCCACATGCCCGCCACGCTCACTCCCGCCCAGCTCCCCCGGGCTGCTCCTGCCCCGCATGGTGCTGGCTGGGGAGCCCGGTGCCCCCCTACACACACGGCGTGCACCGCAGCTGGGGAGTACGGGATCCTCAGCAGAGTGTCTGTCTCATTTGGGACACCAAGCTGCTCTGTCCTCCCCACAGAACCGACCCACAGAAACTCTACTGTCTTGACAAGAAAAGGGGGTAATGTGATAAATGTTTATGCACTCTAATAACAAGGAATGAGATGCTAAAGGTCTCCACCACAAAAACGAGGTTATGCTGCAATACATCCACACGTTTCCTTCCCTAGAAAACCACCACGCCTCAGGGGAGCTGCATTTTTGTTCTTGACTGCAAAAAAAAGTTCAAATGAGTTTCTGGAAATCGTGCTTTTTCCAGGCTTGCTGCACAGCACTGCCACCGAGCAGCTCCGTCCAGGCGGGAGATCCTCTGCAGCCGCTCTGTGTGCTGCTGGCACCGGCCAGGGTGACACAACCTCCCCGCTGCCCGTGGGAGGTTCCTCTGGGCTTGCTCCGGGTTTCAGGACGAGGGGCTGATGTGCCCAGAGCGGCCGCGTGGCACATCCGCACGTCCCTGCTGGGGGACATCACTGCCGCCATAAGAAGTGGCTTCTTGAAGCGTTGGCACCGTCTTCTGACGAACGGCACGCTGCTCGGCGAGACCACCCTGCCACCGCCACCCAGCCAATGAGCAGTGGCCTTTGCAGCACTGATTAGTCCAGGCCTCAGGGGAACTAATTAATAAGGATAAAAGGGGAGCAGCTTTCCAAAATTTCTGGGCTCAGGTGGGGATCAATCCAACACAGTAAACTTTCATCTCGCATCAGTTCACGGCCTCTGCGTTCAGTGCTTTGCCTTGCTGCCATGTAACTCATAGCACACTCCCTGCAGTCATTTAAAAGTTTTAACAGAAGCTCAGAAAATTAATTAAGGTGAATAATTATAAAGAGTGTGCTTCTTTCCCTCTCTATTTTGCAAGGAAGTGGCAAAAATAGAATTCTGAATAATTTTGGAGTTATAACCAATGTAATTAGGTGTTCAACGAACACTTACAATTGGGCTGCGCTTATTAAAATTACTGTTTTAGTCAGAACATTGCCAGAGAGTCATTAACAGCACAATGGTTCTATTCCCTGGGACTCTAATTAGACTTGGACGCCTCGCAGCGCAGGGGATGCCCGGCTCTGCCGCCCACTCGGCACTACAGGTGATGTCCGGCAGCACTGCGGGGACCCCGCCAAGGCTTCCTAGGTGCTTTGCAGCCCGAGGGTGCGGGGACCCGGCCAGGAGGAGAGCTAGGACAGGGGACAGAGCCCCTGGCATCAGGGGGTGGGAAGAGGTTGCTCTGCGGCACAAAACGCCTCGGTCACAGCTCTGACTCGGTATTTACTTTTGTCTGCAGCGATCACGCTGGATGGTGCAGGCAGGGGCATCTCAGTCTCTGCTGTTTCCTCCTTGGAGAGAGGATCTCAGTTCACTTTATTGAAGTCCCTTCATTTCTTCTGTGCGATGCTCTGCAGGGCTTTAGGCAGAAAAAGGCCAGGTTTGTGTTAACGCTGTCCCTAGACCATGCAAGCTTGGACAGCAAACAGCCATGCCGTCTCTAGGGCTGACGCTGGTCCCGTCAGGAGATGCCCAGCTGGGAATATTTGCAACATGAGCTACAGCAGGACAAACCTCCCCTCCTGGGGCCTGCAGCAAACGGCCGTCCCTCCGGCCCCATCTCCTGCGGGGTGTTTGCTCCCTGGGCAGCAGCACTGGTGCAAGCGCCACGCTGGCGGGTACCAGCCGCACTGACGCAGCTTGCTTCACCTTGAAATCAAAGACTGCGCTGCTCAGAGTTTGCCCCAGCACAGAAGTTCTGGGGGTTAACATTTCCATGTACATCCCCGCAGCCCTCATCAGCACCACCCCGGCCTTGGAGCACCCGCGATGTGATAATGACTGGAAGCGGGGATACCCTGGAGAGAATGGTAACGCCTGTCTGGAAACACCCCGAGCATTTATAAACAACGGCCCTGCTCCAAGCAGCTTCTTATACTGGTTTGGAAATGATGGAGGTTTCAAAGTAGGTGTCAATGCACTCTCTGTGTCAGAGAAGGGAGCTCCATGTTCTGAAACGCAGACATCCAGATCTGTTATGAAAGACCTAAATCTCAGTGGTGTGTATCACAGGAAAGCTCAGTGCCTGCTGCTTGCAATTGCCTTCAGCCGTCTGTTTTTCCTCTCTCCCCATAAAAACCACATGCTAGACAGCAGAGGCCCCTTCCCCCAAGCTGCTAGCCTAGAACTCATGAATTCAGTTAAGTTGTTAAAAAGGATTGTGGCAGGCTAAGATAAAACAGAGGAGTTTAAAATGACAAACAGACTCCTAAATGGGATTAGAGTCTTAATGAAAACAGTAATGAATGAATGAGGCAACCAAATATTACCCATTAATATTAGACAGATAGATTAGATCCCTAGGCACTGCATTTAAAAACGACATGAAATTACTTCAATTACTCTGCATTGATAAATAACAAGGCCATATTTACTGTTAAAACACATTTCCTCCGCCCTCCCCCATGCTTGCTTTGGCTTCTACGTCCCAAGAGGGAGAGCAGACCATTGAGAGGCTGAAAAAAGGCACCAGGCTGGAAGCTTCCTCCGCTCCCCTCCTTTCTGCAGGAGACCCGGGCTAGCCAGCATCCACCCCACACGTATTCCAGGGCACCTGCTGCAAAGGACTAGTCCCATCAGTCTCAAGTACTACCATCAACACCGCTACTTCAGCCCTTGCATTTCTGTGCAAGAGCCAAAGCAATCACTGCCAATTCACTTAAAACCCGATGCTCGCAGCATCCTTCCGTCTCAGAAATTCACTCTACCTTCACTTGCTGGGGGATACAGCTGCTCAGCATCCTCCTTTCCACAGGGGAAAGCAAGATTAACCTGATCAGAGGCCTATTCTAATGAAGAGATCATAGATGGATAATTCCTGGGTGCTTGGTGCCATTTACATGCTAATGATGAAAGGCAACTCTGGTAAAGGTAATGTCAACAAGAGTCCCTCGTCCTTGCATCCCAGCCCCCAGCCCGACCATCTGTTCTCTGGGTTCAGGAAAGCCCTGGAGAACAGGTTGCTGCTAGGAAAGCTGCAAAACATCCTTTCCAGCTCTGCCGCCTCGGCTTGTAAACCTTCGTGCCTGGATGAAGCCTTCTCTATGTGACTAGGGATGCTTCTCGGTAGATGCTGTGCTCAGAGCTGGATGGCCAGCCCAGCTGGCAGGATAAACAGAGCACGACTGTAAGCACACCTATGCTGGCGTGTCAAATCACTGATGCTTTGCTGCTGTGGATCTTAAATACCTTTGCAAAAAACCCTCATTCAGCCTCATAACATATCAGTAAACAAGAAAAACATAAAATATCTCATTTCAGAGATACAAGAGGAGCAGCCTGCAGAAAGTCTGCAGAGCGAATCGCTAGCAGCATGGCAAGCCAGAAAACCTGAGCCCAAACCCCAGGTCCTTGCTGCAGTCATCAGATACGTCATCTAGTGTTTTCTTAGTGAGAGGAGTGGAATAACCCCCCTGCTTCCCCTCAGCCGGGATGCACTCCCTTGGGCAAAAGCGGTTAAATGGGGCTCCCGGGTACTCCAGCTGAAATACCACTGAGCTTGGAGGATTCATGAAGTGTGGGAATGGGGGGCAGGAGGGCTGAGGGGGTTGTGTGTACCATGCAGATATAAATTAACTTCCCAGGAAGGCAACAAAACCCAGTCTTTGTGCTTTCCCACCCCGAAACAAGGGGTAAAGGAGGAAAGTGAAGAGGGAGGAATGCGCAGAGCTCTTCCCACAGCTCGGGGGATGGATGACCTTTCCAATACTATACCTGTATAAATCTTATTTAATGAAATAATAAAAAAAAGAATAAATGAAGGTTAAATCATTCCCTGCAGAAGATTTACATTGAAAACAAAGTCTGTTCAGACAGCGGTTGGTTTACACAACAGGCCTTTAACATTCCTTTCCTAACTACTAGGGTGACTCCTGACCAGCTAACCACAAGATGAGTGATAGGAGGCCTCGAAGCCAAAGGCAACTTGCCAAGACAGAGGCAGAAGAAACAGTGCTAGTCTGGGGTTTACTTTAAACACACTATTAGGGGTTTTGGTGGGTCACAAGTCACAACATGGTGGTTTTCACCCATCAAATCTTCCCCACAACATTCCCATCCTTTGGGACATGACTTCATTTTCAGTGCCACCACCAAGTCAGCACTTCAAACACCCACTTCCCCTCCCTTTGCACACCGCAGAGCAAACACCGCTGCCTGCGGCTTGGAAATGCCCCTGGGAAACTGGGAAAACTAACCAAGGACCTCCCATTATCTGAAATAAAAGCTGGAACGGTTTTTGTAGCCAGAGAAGGTTGGGCAAAGAGTTTAGCTTTCATCTTTACCTGCTTTTCCTTGGGCTGCTGTTTTGCTGCATGGGAGAAGCAGAATCAAAGAGGAGCTCTGGGGCTATGGCATTGCTTTGACGAAAGGCAGAGGTGATATAAGCTCAGAGCTTATACATAAACTTCAGAATTGCTGCATTAACGCTCCTAGTGCTGCAATGCTAAGTCACTTGTCCCTAGAAGCCATATCAGCTCCTGCTGTAAACAGTTACTTTGACATCAGCTTCTCACTGTCCGGATACAGCACTCAAAACGGTGGCATTTTGGGCAAATAATGCTATGAAACTATTTCTGCTCCATCAGAGCCTGAGGAACTTCTGCATATATTTCCATAAATATCACTGGCATCAGTACAGCAATAGATCCGGCAGACTGCGAGGGGGATCCTGCAGACTGCTCCTGAGTCTACCTACAGATCTGCTCTAGGAAAAGCTATGGGGTTGAATGGACTTTGACTGAAACCACAAAATAAATCGGCTTGCGTGAAAATTGGTAGCCCTCAGTTTCTAGCGAGGCTGGAAACGAGGGGGATGGTCCTCCCAGCTATTGAAACGTGCAACTTGTTGTCCCAGGAGGCTGAAAGTAGATGGCATTGAACAGACTCATGGAAGATCAGTTCATTAAGGGCCAACTTGGGAATGCCAAAAATCTGTGAGGATGCACCAGGAGAAGGACTGGTGGGTATATGACCTGCTTTCTGTCTTTCGCCTCAAGGCAACTGCTTCTGGCAGGACTTGGGGCACCACCACGGTGGTTCTTGCTGCCGTATGAGAGAGATGAGTCTACCAACATTTCTAAGCAAAATTTAGTCCCTGCCTTTACGTTTTTCAGCTGCAAACCTCCCATGGGAGGTGAATCCCCACCCACCTGTGGGGCAGAGGAGGTGGAAGGGGATCTTCCCTCCCCTCAGCTGCCTTCCTGCTGGAAGCCTGCACCAGAGCAGCTGCTTGAAGGGCATTTCTCTGCAGGGTAGCTGGCAAGGGACAGGGTTAATAGGCCCACTCCATGCGTGACCTCTCTTCCCTCTCTCTGAGAGCTTCTAATTACCAAGCTAAAGAAAGAGGGGCAGCCTGCAGCATCAGCCATACCCCACCGCCCTCGCCTGCCCTTGCTGATCCGATCGATAGCAGCCCGCCGGCGAAGGGAAGGGCTTCACCCCCGGGTAGCGGCTGAGGTCTCCGGGAAAGGCAACTTCTCCCATCCTACCCACACACGGAGCGAGCTAATCAAGGCCAAAGCCACCCTGGAAAAAACGGGAGCACCAGCAGGTCCCTTCTTCCAAAAAGGAGAGGAGCTTGGGGGGGCCATGAATAAATAATGCTGCTAATGAAAAGATGCCTGCGCCGCCCCGGTGCGGTGGAGGAAGCAGACCGATGACTCTATTTCTGATGCACCGGCAGCCTGACAATTGGCAAATGAACCTCTGCAGTTATCTGTTTCCCCTCTTTATTCTTTTCTCATAAAACTGGCAGGAACAGGGGTAGGAAAGAGATGCTGGCGGCAGCTGTGTTCAGTATGAAAAATGAGCAGCATATGTATGGGAGGCAGCTGGAGCCCAGCGCTCGCTGCAGAGCGAGGGACCCCACGGCTCCCTCCCGCTCCCCTGCCACACTGGTTATTTCCCTCTCTCCAGTGGGGCCCCGTGCTTAACCCTTGCCTTGCTCCGTTGCTGCATGTACTGCAATGGAGCAAATCAGCCAAACCCACAGGGACCTGAGGCTGCACCTGACGGTCACCAAGACCCAGTGCCCCTGAACGGCAGCGCGTTCCCTGCGTTTCTGGCATGCCCAGGAGCTTTAAGAGTTGTAGCCCTGCTGGAACGGGCAACACATGTACACACAAAATAATAGACCACAGCTGCTCCCAGAAGCAGATGAAACATTACCCTCAGTTTATAGATGAGGGACTAGCGCTGGAGAGAGCAGCGTAATGGGGCACAGCACAAGGGCTGCAGCCCGGCCCGAGCAGCGCCGTGTGTCCATTCCCGGGCTGCCTCGATGAACCGCTGCTGCTCTTCCTCCAGAGCCCGCTTGGCGGAAGGTCTCTGCACGGCACTTCCTAGGGACATGCAGACAAGGTCTGCAGCAACTTGCCCAAAGACGCTTTGGGCACCCCGTGTCGGGGCCAGTGTCCCGATGCCACTCCTCTCCTGGCCACCACGGAGGCAGAGCTGGAGCTCCCTCTGCCATACGGCTTCTCCCCATCCCTGCCCTTACAGCATCCCCCCTCAAGTGCCTGGCCACTTGCCACCCCTGGCACGCACGGGGACACAGAGGCCACATTTTGTTTACCCTCCTTGCCCAGGAGAAAGCTCAGGGCTGCACGGGAGGACATGTCTCGCCACCCACCTTGAAAGGGACCCCACGTGGCCAACTGGCCGCAGCACAGCAGGGTGGGCAACCCCGCATCTGCCCGCTCCGAACAGACTCGCAGGCTGTGCTCCGCGACAATGCGGGCTTTGTTCCTGGCTCTGGCACGTCCGAGGGTGTCAATGACACTGAAAAGCTTTGACTGGCCCTTTCTGTTTGTTTTCTTGGCACACGCAAGTATCATTTAAATAGCCCAACCTCAGCTCTGCCCTGCACCTCGCGTGTGACTGACATTATTATTCAACAGCAGCTTTGCCCAGAGAATGGGCTGAGCAGAAAACGACGGCTTCCAGCTCCTCCAGCTCCTCCGATGCCCGCTTACCTCTCTGCCTGCTTTCCCGGGAAAGCATCACGCATCCCAGGCTGGGCGAGCGGGAGCCTGGCCGGGAGGGCTGTGGGGCTCGTCCCACAGGATGTTGCCTTTCCAAGGGGACGGTGCGTTTTGGGGCAGTCTCGGGACAGGGAGGGGGGGATTCAGTACAGCCATCCCAGACCCTGCTCGGCTGTTTTCCATAGCTGATCATGAAGGATGGCTGCACGCTGCAACGCAGGCACGCAAGCAACCCTTGATTCCCCATTTTGTGAACCGTTTCAGGGTTCTTTGAATTGTTTAAATACTGCAGAAACCTAGGAGGAAAGTCACAGGCATGACTGGTTTGTGTAATTTTATAGAGCCTTGAAAATCCAAAGCATTTGAATGCTCTAAGTAGCTTTAAAGGTCACAGAGTCGTATCGTTACTGTTTTCACAGCCTGACCATGGTCCTACTACTCGTTTGCTCCAGGAACACTGCCATAGTCTCCGTGGCTTTTTAGTAAGTATTGCTCTCTAACTACATTAAGCTGTCCTTGCCAGTCAATTTTCTGCTACTCCATCACTTTCCCATTTGTATATCATTACATACGGCTGTCAAAAATATAATTTAGGAACCTGACCACCAGTGTGAGAAATGAACCCTCCTAAGTATATCCCAAACTCTCTAATTCTGAAAGAAAATGAGCTTTAAGCCCTTTCCCCCAAAGAAGAAAACCACTGTCCCATGGTAGTTGTAGCATGCCGGCCCTGTTATCGCACACAGGCACGCCGGCGAGGGGGGCTGATTACCAAAAATAACATCTCGGGAGACAACACGGCAAAGCTTCAGGGGCCACATCAAAATGGAGGAAAACAAAGAGCTGTCGAAACAAGCTGTTTGCTCACTCCACGCAGAAGGCATCGCGTTCGCTCCCACCACGAGCCAGGCGCGTGCCACCACAGCCAGCACGGCAGGTACCCGTGCAGCCCCTGCACACCCTCCGCCCAAAGCACCGCGGGACCAGGATGGGCTGGAGTTTAAGTTATTGTTTGCATTGAAGCCTCAAGACAATACATGTGGATTATCCCAGTTTACTACTCTGAACAAGGCATTTTACTTTTCCCGTAGGGATGCACATAGAGAAAGCACCAGCCACGCTCCGGGGCTGACCCTGTCCACATTCCGTGGCTGGTAACCTTGGGTGTCTCGCTCCATGATAAGGTGCCCGACTTGCTCTCTCAAGGCCACAGAGGAGCCCTGAAGTAACAGTTTAGACTCAAAGAGTAAATTTAGACAAACAGGAGCGTCACTGCTCCTCTGTCTTGATTCCCAGGCTGTGAAACAGAGGTGACAGGACTGCTCTGCCTCGCCGGGCAGCTGGGAAGGAGGAGGTGTGCGGCAAGCAGCGTGGGAGGGAGCCACGCCGGCAAGGAAAGGGCAGAAAACTTGAGGGACGCATCTCTGCCCATATACACACCTAGCAAAGGACAGGGGCATGATAGCACAAGTTGGGTGAGTCCGTAGAGGAAACCCCACGAGGCAAGGAGGAGGAAATGGGGTGAAGGCATGGAGCGAGGTTCAGGTCAACCCCATCTCCTGTAAAAGTCAAATCACTGCCTGAGCAGGTTTCCAGTCCCACAGAAAAGCCACATGCAGCACCGGGCATGGCCTCTGGCTCCTGGAAACGGTCCACTCTCGTGGCAGACACCAAGCCCGGAGCACCAGCCCTGTGCAGGCTGCAGGGCTGCTCAGCCTCGGAGCAAGCAGTCCTGCACGGATCCTTTTCCTGCCCTCTCCGAACACACACACACACACACTTCTGGCAGTGCAGCAGACGCCATTAATTAGCTGCTTCATCACAGGCCAGCATTAACGCTAGAGTTCTCCAACATGCAGATCAAGCCGCTGTGTCCTCGCCGAGTACGAAGGACACCCGTTAGGTCGGAGCCGGCAGCTTCTGCTTTTGCAACAAGTTACAAGAAAATCTGTCATTATTATAATACATTTACTGTTGTATAGCACTCATCTTTTCCTCCTGTTACAGAAGGTGTTGCCAAGGACCTTAAAGTCCGTCACAAACACTAACAGACAGATACAGTCGGCATCGCTGCAGCTTCCGTTCTTGGGAGGCTTTTCCCACTGTCACTGAGTCTCTCCCCTTCCCTTGACTCAAAAGACTCCTTGGTTGTTGGGGAAAGCTGCCGACACAGGACAGAGACAGGCTGGCACTTCCTACCTGTATCTAGCAAACAGAGCGCCTGCGAACGCGCCGCATGCCCCCGAGATGATCAGACTGAGCCATGTCACCTAGCAGGGAGGAGGCTCCTGCAGTTATCACAGGCACCTATCGGCTTCCCACCCTTCCCAGCGCTGGCAGCTTTTGATGCCCAAAAAACGTGTGGGAGAGACTCACTCTCTGCCATGCACCGGGAGCTGAAGAGGCGAGACGTCAGCGCTGTCAGTGCAGCAGCACAAATCGACTCCAGACATTTCATATGAAAACCCAGAGCTGTTCACATTAGTAGCTGCAGCAAGGAGACATTCGCAGTGGTTTTCACCGACAGCTATGGTTGCTCTGATTTCTTCCAGCATCCTTGGAAGCCGTGGGACAAATTTGCTGCTGGTGTAATACTTTAATTCATTTCAATAGATTTATGCTGAGACTAAATTTGGCCCTGCATATTTTACTCCCAAGCCTAGTAATCAGTAGTGGAAATAATTTGCTGTTGGCTGCTCTGATGTTGCCATCGTTTGTGCGTATCGAAATGACAAAGACATCAGGCCCTCAAAGTCCGATTGAAGAATAACTGGAAATCCAAAGTGGCACTAAATGTTATTTTCTAAATAAAATGCATTCAGTTACAGAACATGAGGCTGTAAAGCATTAAAAAAGATTAGTTAGAGTAGGAAAAAAAAAAGTATTCAAAACTTCAGAGACTTCATTATATGCACAGGATACCCTCTGTTCTTTGGGACAGGCAGGAGATAAAGCAAATGCAAAACAATGCAAATATTTCCAGCAACCTGTGCTGTCCCAGAAGGGCCTGGATGCTTCTGCACTACTGGATTTTCATCTCAGCTGTAGCATATAGTCCCTGCTGAGGGCTATATGTTTTCCCACTTCCACGACAGGCAGGCACAGCTGATTTTGCTTCCACCAGCACCTTTTCTTAGACAAACACATTTCCCAGGTTGTTTTCAAACACAGAAAGTTTGTTTCGTTAAAGCAAGCACATATTTACCAAACACTGATGGCCTGAAATACTCCACCAATGCGGCTGGCAGCCCCTGTGCCTGAGCACAGAAAGGGACTCCTGCAGCAATTCCCTTTGTGCTGCCCAAACGCCCGAGGTGCCGTGGTCTGTGCGGGGACGTCCCCGTCGCTGGGCACCGTCCCCCAGCCCTGCAGGCTTGGCCGGAGCTTTGCTCTCAGCAGCAAAAGCCGACGGACACTTGGAGGACGTACAGCAAACCCTGAGCACGGTCTAGACCAGTTAGACATGGAGGGGAAAAAAGCTCCCCTGTGCCTGCATGCATTAGGCAAGGCAGGTGAGAAAAAACAGGCGAAACAAGAAAAAACAGAGAACAGAGCAATAAACACTTCTGCTTCAGTGTCTGCAGCGAGGTGCTGCATGGGGAAGAGAAGGCACAGTACAAGGATGGGCTGGAACACGAGGGATTAGAGATCTCTGCAGGGCAGCGGGCCCTGGATGTCAGGGTCTCCAAATCGCCCCCGTAACCTGCAGAGGAGGAGCACATCCGTGCACACATCCTGGAGCTGACAGCCAGAGTCTGCGTTACGAGGTGTCTGCCACGTCTTTATATTAATAAGACCAATAATACAGCAGATGCGCTCAAAACTTCAGCAAACACCATAATGGTCATCAAGCAAAGGAGGACAAAGACAATTGTATGTCACACAGTAGGAGCTGGTAAACCCATGCTTAGAGCAACAAAGTCGCAGCCAAACAAACATGACCCCAAGTGGGATCTATGGCTCTGGCAGGCACATTCTCAGCCTACACAAACAGGGAAAGATGAGATGCATTTATCTCCGATACTTCGTTTCAACAGCTTTCCTTAACAGCTCTGGCCCCTTGAATTAATACATATTGCCGCGCAAGCTGCAGAGCGGGCTCGCAGTGGGGGAGGTATAATTATTTACACGTCTGATCGCTGTTTCCACAGAAGGATTAAAGACCAGGTGAGATCTCTTTGCACACTAGTTTTTATTTTTTTAAGAGAAGATAATTGTCACTTGAAATCATTCAGGTGCAGATGCAACAAATTGCTGACCTGCGGCTGATCTCAAGCAACGACGACAGTATCTCGACTCCACCAATAAATACACACTCGCAATGGGGGAGAAGGGAGAACAGCCTACACATAACTGAAGATGGATTTATTCCAGCCTTTGCTATAAGGCTGAAGGCTGGGAAGCCAAATCCCTCTCTCCCAGGGTTTCATTAGCTGGGAATGGCTTTCTAACGAGATTTACACAATCTAGCCTGGAGCCTACACATTTTGCTCTGCACCCAGAGACAATAACAACAGGGAGCTAAGGAGGTGCCTTTTTTTTCTCTGGTCACCCATAATTCAAGACTGTTACACTGCTGCCATCAATGTGATTACACAGAGCGCAAAAATAGAATAAAAACCTGCCCTCCTATAGCATTAAGTCTCCAATTTCAACTGACCCAAGCCAGGAAAATTTATAGTTATGGGGACCGCATTCAGTCCATTAGGAAAGGATAGGAAATTGCCAGCTGGGATCTAAATGACATTCTCACCTCTCCTTCCACCGTCCGGGAGCCCAGCTGGGGCAAGCAGCTCCGCTCCCATACGGTGCTGCAGTCCCCCATCCCTGTGGACACCACAGAAGGGGACCAGGGGGCTATTTCGGGGGGCTCTCTCTGCATGCGGGGTGGTGGTAGGTTGAACTGTATTCCCGAGCCCCACTGCACCCCTGTAAGGACATGGAGAGCCCTAAGCCAGCCATCCCCTTATGCACTTTGATGGATGAAGGTCCCTCGTTGGATGGAGATGCAGTTTTTCTGGAATGGCGCATCCTCTGCTGCAGCAACCCCACACCCACACAAAGCCTAACCCAGACCCACCAATACCACGCTTACAGGGATGCTTCTCCCACAGGTTCTTCGAGCATCCTGCTTGGACGAGATGATAGGGACCGAGCTGGGTCCCAGGTCACCAGCCGGGCCATGTGCGCTGAAAGCAAAGACCTAAAATGGAAAAATCCAGCCTGTCTTTGACTAACAACTGGAGTTTGTGCACTCCTCTCCACAGTCACAGGAATGCTGTTTCTGGCACAGTTTCTCCAATAACGCTATTCTAGTGTGGTCAGCTCTTTTTGGATGGAAGGATTTTAAGCAAATTCTTTTTGTGGGCTGGACTGTCGGCTCGCTCACACAAAGGCCCAGCCACACAAGGAGGAGTTATTTTTTTAACACCCATCCTCCCCTCTGATTCCCCCCTAAATAAAAAAAAAAATACTTATCATCATGTTCTATGGAGATATTAATAGCACCCAAGACACCGACAGTTGCCTGCCTCTGAGTCACTTCTTAAAGGGATGGGAAAAAGCCTGCAACAACTGTGGCTTGTTAGGAGACAATGAAAATATCATTCATGAACTGTAGTGCTAAATACCATCCTTACTGCGGCAGATTAGATGGGAGATGCTCACGTGTGTAGCGCATGTCCAGCGCGGCTGGGTCTACCACGGGCTGACTCCGTTAGCCAGCCTTTGCCCAGACAACCGGGAAGAGAAGCAGCTGGCAGCAGGGCAGGCAGCGAGCCGTTACCAAATTCTACCTTGAACGTTAGTTGACTTTGGCCACTTTGGTTTTGACTTCTATCACGGTAGTGCTCTGGAGTCCACAGCACTGACCAGGATCGTTAAGCGTGTCACTAACAGAGCAGAAGGCAAGTCCCTGCCTCCGAGAGCCTTCTGGGTCATCGTGACCCCAGGCTGAGGCTGCACGGAGCACACCAGCACTTGCCTTCACCTCAGCTGCTAAGAGACCCTCAGTGCTTGGGTCTCCTTCTGGGCCCCTGCACTACCCAAAAAAGGGGAGGCCGGAGTGTTTAGTCTGCCGGGCACATTCCTGCGCGGTGCTAAAATAAATAGAAGATTATTAATGGAGCTCCTTTTCCTCACTAGCATTGGCCAGAAATGCCAGAGTTATCAAGTGGCTCCCGAGGACGGCGCAGGGACGGGGCTGGAGGCACCCTTGGGGCTGGAGGGGTTTCTTGCTTAGACAGCTCTGGCCAGGAGCTGCGCCGGGTTCGGTGCTCAGGATTTTCATTTGGGATGCTGAACTTGCCTGCTGTCCAGAAAAGGTCCCAGGCTTCCCAGTGAAACCTCTGTACCTTCCTCCATACCCACGGTCTGGCACGCTCTAGAAAAATCTCAACATTTTCACTACAGCAAAGTTTTAACAGGGGAGACATTTTGCCAGGGAAGGAGGAGGGAAAGCGAGAACAAACCCCACAAACAGTTGTTTTTCTGCTTTCAACCAGCCTTAACTTTTATATTTAGTCCCAGCTGGAAACACCATTACAGCCAGTTCCCCTGGGGCACATCCATCATTTTCAACCTATCTAGAATCTGCAGGAACTTTTTTCTGAATGTTTCCAAACTTTTCAAATAGTTTGGTGGGAATTCCGCTTTAAAGCTGAATACTTGTTTGCATTAAAGCTGTGCCAGTGGGACTGGCCTAAGGGTCCTACCGGCTGAGTGCATTCAGAGGTTTGTGCTGGGACTTAGACTGCATTTTTTAGCCCTGCTCATTTCAAAATTATTGCAGGAATCTATGTTTGTAGCTGTATTTCCCTGAACTGACCTGAAATGAAACAAACAAACAAACAAACAAAATACACTGAAAGCCAAAACCCAGACCATCTGATTTTGCAGAACTTTTCAGAACCTTGAGGGGAAAAATAGAAAATGGCAAAGGATGCTCAGAGGTTAAGACTCAGGGTAGATCAGAACTCTCTTAAATCCTTCTCTTAAATCCTTCTGTCCCTTTGAGCCACAGAATTCAGTCTGATGTTGATACTGAGGTTCAAGGAAGAGCCAGGAGCCAAGCCTGGAGAGAAGACTGCTCTCCACCCCACTCACGGCCACCAGAAAAGGTGCCACGCTGTCCCGAGCCTTCCAGGCTCCGAGGTGCACATGCAAAGTCCGTGTCCAAGGGCAGCGAGTGCTGCATGAGACAACTTGCCATCCTTTCTTGCAGAGTCCTCAGGTCTGGGCTCACGGGGAAAAGATTCAGCGGGGCAACTGCCTGCACATCGTCTGTGCTTACTTCCTGCAAACTTCATAATAATAAAGTGATAGTCTATACCGTATCCCTTTTTCCATTTCACCCTTCACTGGATCATTTTATGCATCTATTCCCATTGCTAATTCAAACTAATTAAAGTATAAAATAGAATAATTTGTGCAATTTCAGAGCTCCCCTCACCATATTGTGAGTTATGTTTCTTTTTTGTTAGCGCCCGGTGCGAACAATTCCCCTCCTCACCGGCTGAATAGCCGCCGAACTCATTTGCTGAGAAGACAAACTACTACAGCAGCGTAGGAAGGGGGGGGAGAGAAAAAGTTAAAAAAGCTCTAGTAGAAAGAAAGAGGTATCTGAGGTTTGCTTTTAAATTTCATAGCTGAGCACTGAGTGTGAAATTTCAGATTTCTCCTTCAAGTAATTTTCACTCTTGGGTATACAGTTCTCTCCCTCTCTCATTGCTCGTATTAAGGACAGGAGACCTGCATCTGTCTGTCCGTCCAAACATGCAAATCCCGCAGCAAACCCACAGCTCTGCAGCGCTCCCTGCATTGCTCAAACTCAGCCATGAACGTTAGCATCACCCACAGAGACGCATCAGAAACCCCAGCTCGCTTTCAAGATGGAGTGGGGGAGGTGGTATCGAATCTGGAGGGACGTGAGACCTTCCTGCAGCTATCAAGGAGTTGTCAACTGTCCCCTCACAAACACCCAATGCACTGGTGAGCTGAGAAGGGGGGGGTGTATACGTGCACGTAAGGGAAATTCTGGAAATATTTCAGGACTGTGGTTGCCTGAAAATCAAACAATAGGTCTGTGGAAGAGGAGGATTTGGAAAGGGAAGCAAACGCCGAAGCAAACACATTGGAACCCTGTGGCTGTGACTGGCAGGGGAAAAAATAGACTAATACAAAGAAAAAACAAAGCAAAACAAAGAAACAAACCCTGAAAGCAAACCTAGCAAGCACTTGAAAGAAACAACCACATGAGCAATGTCTAAAATAGATCCCATTTAGAAAAAACAAACCCACTGACCCCAATGTTGAATTTTTCCATTGGGGCATTTTTTTACCACTTCTTCCAGGAAAGTTTACTTTTCAAGTATTCGTTACCCCAAAGACTTCTGCACTTAACTCCACACCCGTGAACGCTTGAACGTTTTGTGTCTGTACATAAATCTCAGCAGGCTGCGGGGCTGCAGGAACGTACTGGAACCAGCCTGGACACCGACACATCAGCCCCACCGTGGCCAGAGCTCTGCGCGCGTGACAAATGGACTGCCAGCAGGGCAGGAAAATGAGACAGCATGCTGTCCCACCTGGCCAGGCTGGGGGTTTTTTGGTCAATTGATGTTAATTAACACATCCTTCTTGTCAGGTAGGTATTGTTAATGATCTCAGACAAGTTTTTAGCTGAATTTCTTAATTATTCCTAATTGACTACAGGGAGGAAAGTGGAAAAAACCTGCATCAACTCATGAATTTTAGGAGAGTGTAGCATGAACAGATGGTGGTGGAAGAGGATGGCACAGAGCTGGTGCAAACCTCCCCGTGGAGCACAACCCTTCCTCGAGGACAGCAGCTCCGCTGCAGCAAGGACCACGCTGCTCCGGGGGATTCTCTCCCCATCCTCCGCTCCCTTTTTCATCCCCCTATTCTACTCCCTCTTTGCCGCAGCTTATGGCTATTTCATGCCTTTCTGGCAGCGGTCGTGGAGGAACACAAGTTGGGCAAGCGTGTTTACGCACCCCGACGTGCTGGAGCAGCAGGAGGTCCCAGCCAGGCTGGTGACGCTGAGGGTCGTAGCAAGCCCCTGCCAGGCAAGCAAGCCATGCGCGGGGCTGACGAATCCCACTGCACCCGCAATTATCTGCATGGGCGCTGGCGCAGGATGACCGGGTGGAGTAGTTCATGGGAGGCAGGATTCTGGACACCTCTGGTGGGATTCAGCTGAGCCATTTTCCTTGTCCCAGTGGTTCAAACTTTGCTAAGATTATGTCCAGCTAACTGGCTGTTCAACTAGCAGATAATGTAGTTAAAAATTTAATCGGTTCATTTTTTCCCTCTTGACTCCATACTCTTTTATCCACATCTCTTGCATTTTTTATTGTGTTTTCTCAGTTCTTTTCAGGACACCATCAGTATTTACAGCCTCGCTACTCCAGAATTGATGGAATTCCTTGTTTTCCTCAGCCCTCACTCCAGTTCCAACCTCTTCAATCATCCAGGCAGACCCTGCCTGCCTCCCTCTCAATCAGCATCCAGAAAGTTCAGTCCAAAGCAAAGCAGTTTTCACAGGACTTAAACATCTCGGGGTTACAGGACAGGGAGCCGCGCAACATATTATCCTCAGAGACTCCTGCAGATCTGCAGCTCCTGACACGGGGGCATTTGCAAAGCAAATATTTCACAGCTAACAGAGCAGACTAAAAGACAGTTTCTTTACCTAAAGCCACAGTGATGTATATGGAAGAGGGAGGGGGGAACTTCACTCGGTGGAAAAGCAACAGGTCTGAGCGAGCTCTGGCAGCGCTGCCTGCTCCCTCCGCCCTCTGCGGAGCGAGGGGCCAGCAGCACGTGCCCACGAGATGCTCATAGCCAGGTCAATACTGGTCATGCTGGTCAATGCCACCCAGTGCTGACGCACGCATGGTAATGATGTCTAGAGCACTGCTCCTCGCTGGTTAAGAGACAAGGCTGGGATAAAGCGGCTGCAGGCACATAAACCAGCCCCTTCCGCCTCTTCCATTCAAACAACCTTCAGGAGTCCCCTGGCACCCCTGGCAGCGAGCGCTGGCCCCCTCCCAGCACCCGGGGGCCATCACTTACAGTGGCAGGCAGTGGCTCTGCCCTCCCCGCTGCCGCCACCGTGCCCTTCTCGCCACGGCGTGAGGGGAATCTTTAGGGGCCGGCATCAGTCTTCGCTGCCTCCCGCCAAGCGACAGGTGGGAGCACAGCTCCGCTCATAACACTCTGCGTCAGGGTCTCTGAACTACATCAACCAGGTATAAAAATGTCACATCGGCCACGAGAAATCGCTCAGGTGCTCTAGTGAGTGCTTGCTTGAAAACAACAAGAAGTCAGCCTGCACCCTCTAGACCCTCCTTGCCTCCCCCTAAGGCAAGGTTACCCTGCAATGGGCACGGAGGGGCTCAGCATCACGCATGCAGGCAGACCGACCACGGAGCATTTGGTACCCACTAGAGGAGCAAAGGATTCCTCAGTACATCTCAGGCTACAGAGGTCCACGGCCCTCTGAGCTCTGCCGTGCTAATTGATGTTATCTGCATTTCACTGGGTGATTATGTGTTATTATTTCTGCCACAGGAATGGTGAGTTTCCCAGTTACAGAGCAGGATGCCGCTCTGTTACATACCGTATAAAAACAGAATTAAATCATCCCCCTGTGGCAGAATTAACCACCGAAGTAACTACGGATGAGCTGAGAGCAGCAGTGTTTCTGAGGCAATGAAATGTGCAGGGATTTTGGAGGATGTTTACGGAAGATGAATTTTGCATTTGCAACATCCTGGCCAGGTATCTCATTCGGAAGGTGCTGCTTCACCCATCAGGGAGCAGACCCGCATCGCGTCACCTCAGCACTTCATCAAAGTATTTTACATGATTATCACAAACAAGTGATAGATCATTAGCTGAAAAAAAAAGTGTTGGAAAATAAAGAAGGAAAAACACGTCTTAGTACAGTGTGTCTGCACGTGGGGAAGAGGAAATGAGAGGAGGGGGAGTGCCTGCCCCCAGGTCTGGCTCCTCTGCACATGCCAGCGTCCTGCACCCATCTCTGCCTCCTGCACCCTCTGCAGTCAGGGCTTACAGCTCTGCATTTGGGAAGGGAAGAGACCTGTTGGGCCGTGTTTCTCTTCACTAGTGCAGGGATATCCCTTCCAACAAGCCCTGCAGTATTTTGATCGTGCTGTTTTAAATTTCGTGTTTATAGCCCTTGATTAGGTGGTGAAATCTTCTGGAGACGGCAATCCCTGCCCTGGTGCCTGCCATGGGTTTGACTGAGTCTCCGCTCACTCCCAGATTAAAAATAACAAAATTTGTTCTTCTATCTAGAGCTGCAAAAATCTTTGGCCCCAATTCCACTGACGTTTATATAATCTCCGTGCTGAAGCATGCCCACCATTTCTCACAGGGTTAGCTCTCGATTGCTGAAGGTGTACGTGGGAGCAAAGTCAAACCTGCTGCATGTGAAACCAGTGCTGCAACAGTTTGAACTTGCACAGAGCGAGTAAAAAGGGGTGGCAGCTTTGGAGTCATAAAATTGCTCTCATCCTACAGAGCTTATTTAATTGAAATGCACTGAGCTTTCAAACATTAAAAAAACCTACTGTCTCCCTGATGCACAGACAATTAATGCTTCAGGACTGAATTATAAAGACACTTTTTCTCAATATAACCAGCACTTTTCCTGTAAGCCTCAGTCTTTCCCTCCGAAAGCAAGAAATCGGAGCAGCTTTTCTGCCCATGCAGGGGTTGTTGGTGTGCGCTCCATGGCAGACTCATCATTAAAATGGGAAGATTTTTAATCTGAGGGCTCTTGGTGGCCCCACGGCATTTGTCACTGGCTTTGCCCCGCACTGCCATTAACCCCTCGCCTGCTGCTTGATCGCTGGGGGCTCCCAGCCCTGCGTGCACCCTCACGTCTCACCGGTCTCAGCGGAGGTCAGCGAAGCAGCCGACGAGCCCGTCACGACAGCAACGCTACTGATTCCACTTCAATATTTTGTGGGTTTTTTCCTTATAGAAACTGTTAATTGAATTTGTCTGCCCGTGAAAAACAAGAGGCAGCTCACGCTGGGCACCGGCTGAGAGGAGCCACGGTGCAAGTCCTCTTGCCACAGCTGTGCCGGTCCCCCCCAGCGCCGACCCACGCGCAGCACCGACCGCTATTTCGGTCGCAGGGCATGGCGTAAGTCTGCCAACACCTGGCAGCCCCGCTCCCCAGCCCCGCTGCTATTCCCGTCCTGGCACCCCACATAGCTCCACTAATGCAACACGTCTCTACCTCAGCAGCATCCAGCGCTACCCAAGCCTTGCTCAGCTTGTGGGCAGAAATGGTGTTTGCTTGCTAGGGCAATGCTGAGAAATGAATTTCTGCTTTAAATAGTCAGGGTCAGAATCGTTTCTCTTTTGCCATAAGAGAGATTTGAAACCAGGTGCAGTGGAAAGAGAGCCGGTACAAGCTCCTAATAAGCACTCTTAAATCATGTGGTTAAAGAACTCAGAATAAGTGTCTGGAAGCAAAGTTTCTTTATCCTTCTCTCCCCCGGACTGGTCTGTGCAACTGTTGCTTCTGTGCTTTGTGGGAGTGAAATCAAATGTCAAATATTCTGCTTTGGAAGAAGTTGGCAATGAGACATGAAAGGCTCATGGAGAGCTCAAAAGGACTGCGGATAAATTGGAATGAGGCACAGACAGGGCTGGGACAGGAGCCAGGGGGAGTGGGGAAGGACCGTGCCTACAACCACAACTCCAGATTTTAGGATGAAGCAACTACTTTCCCTAATGCATTTCAACAAAAAGCTGATCTTAGATGCTGCTAGCACAGAAGGAAGATGGGCTTCATACCGAAACATTACATCTACTCTTTGTTGGGAAACATCCACAGATCTCAGTTTATTCAACATAATCAGTCCAACACAGAGCATCGCCCTTCATTGCTGGTCTGTACCTAACACCACAGCTGCGAGAGCTCAAGACCTGCTATGGATCAGTATTGGGGAGCACAGGATTATTAGCTGAATTCCATTTAAAAAAAAAACATTTTTTGAAAGATGTGTTTTGACATAGGCATGTATCCTATTTCTTTCTCAGCAGATACTTAAAATCACAGGCTCTGGACAATCCTCCCCCAGTACGTTGACATGCAGCAGATCAACGTTAAGAGCAGCTGCTCTCTATGTCATTTTACTGTGGCAGAATTTCATTTTGTTCCAGATTTCAAGACTTCAGAAGGCATTTTTACTGTATATTCTCAGTAATTCCGAGGGCACTTCCCACCATTTACAGCCTCAGCCCTCTGAAGCTGGTGGACCTTTCTCCTTCTCTTGGCACTGACCCCTTTTCTATCACCAGGCTCCTTTACACAGCACTCAGGAAAAAATATATTCTCCCCTCCACTTTGCTGAACTATCACATTGCCAGGATTAGGGCAGTGGGGTCACAGGAGCTGAAAAAATCCATATGTAACGGCATGCCGGGACTTCTGGACCCAAAGCACGCATCTCTACAAGGGCAGAAGGCAAATCCTACAGCGAGTCCAGCAAGGAAGAAGGGACCGCGTCCCCCCACTCCTGGAGTCTCCCCCAAGGCGAGCGCTTTGCCAGAGCCATGGCTAGAAACAGAATTAACGTTCCAGGAATATTCCATTATTTGCTAATTCTCTTCACATCTTTTTGTTTCACAATTAAGCAAATTAGCACTTTGTTGAATATTAAGACGCTCTCGCCTCATAAAAGATGAGTTGGAGGCATTCCCACTGGATTTTCCTCCTAAGGAAAACAGTTCCTCAACTGTTTGAGATACATGCTGGATCGATTCCTCCCTGGCACAAGCACGAGGAGCACATGGCTCCCGGGATAAATGACCACATCATTAACATTTTAATAAAATAATTTGATTTCAAAGTTTGCATAGATCCTCATTATTACAGTCTAATCCAAGTCCAAGCTGGAATGGGATCCTAAATTTGTGGCTGTTAATGGCAGTTTCTATCACTGAGTTGCTATAACAAGCATATAATGCCTTGTTTAACCACAGGGATTCGTTCAGTTAAGTCTTTTAGCAGGAAGAAGACTATGCACTCTTCTAAAGTATTTATTCCCTGGCTTTAAATAACTTTATAACCAAGCTAAGTATTTGCCAATTTTTCTGTTTTGCTACAGGTTAGGAAAACAGTTTTGCTGGCTTTGGGAGGAGCTGTAAGCTCCCTAGTGCAAGGCAAGCTGTAACGATAGCTGCGCTCTCTCTACCTCCATCAGTAGATCTTTGAGCACTTCACACTGATACCTCTCCGTAGCATCTCACTCGGAGCAGGTGGGAGGGAGGACAGATATTTGTTTACCAGCAGACGTGGAAAGCTGTTAGTGACCAGAGGGTTAACTCAACACAGAACAATTTAATAGCATCCAGACATCTTCAGATGCAACCCTTCTCCTGTCTCCACCACCCACAAGGCACCAGCTCTATTAATCTGCATTACACAGTCGTGAATAATAGCCAATAAAATGCTCAAGAGAGTCAGTGAACCCAGAAGTCTGGCTTAATGGTGGGGGCTTTGTGCGTTTTCTTGTCTCAAAGAACAGAAGGTCCCAGATTATTTACATTGTGCTGGCTCCCCTAAGCAACAGACTCCCGTGGACCATTGGCCGTAAATTCCCACCGTAATAATTTTGCTTTTGCTTTCTACAGTCTGGTCCCTCTTTGCACAAGAGGAGTTTATCCTGCTGAGAAACAGGCTCAGTAGAAGGTCCACGTGGACAGTAAACAGTGCTGAGTCCCAGAGACACCGGCACAAGCTGGGAGGCGGTGACACGCTCCCGGGCTCTCCCTCTGGGATGCTGCATGATGGCTCACGCGGGTGCCGAGCGAGATGAGGCTCTCGCTTCCGAGACCTGCCTCGCAGGTTTCCCGGTCTCCAGGGAAGAGTCTGTGCAATGAAACCGACTCCAAAGAAATCACCTCCTGGGAACGAGAAGTTGTCCCTGAGCTGCAGACTTCAGCTGCTCAGGACTGACGTCTGTTAACCGGTCTGCCCTGGTCAAAGCGCTGTGAACGTGTGGATGTATTCACACCACCCCTCTCTTATAAGCTATACAGACACTAAGGAATTTTCCTTGTAAGACCATGGTGTAATATAGGAAAAAACTACTCCCATTTTTAAAATGAGAAATTGTGGTAAAGATTGCATGATTTGTTCCTGATTACACAGAGCTAAGAAGGAATATTCGCTGTGCCGGGGCGAGGCTCACCCGGCAGACCAGCACCCCACCCAGCGCCGCGTGCCTGCAGGCAGGGCAGGAGCGGTGGGCAGGGCTGGTCCGGGGTGGGCACCACCTCCAGGGTGGCAGCAGGACTGGCACGGCAAGGGATGGCACAGCGCAGACTCAGTGTTAACGTTGCTTGCACAGCACCTACCCGCACCACGCTTGGTCCCACCTCTGTGCACTAGCATCACTCACTCGCAACCACTTAAAATATACCGGTAAATAAATAAAGCCATCACAAAGGATGCTCAGACAAAGCTACACAAAACCACAGCCTGCCGACCTCACTGCAGGGAGTGAATCAGTAATGCTCGTGGCTCAGGATCTTGTTACCTAGGCAGGGATGGTTCAGAGCCCCAAACCACATTTCCGCAGCAGCAGCTCAGCTCAGTTTCCAACGCCTGCAGACAAGAGTAAGTGGGAACAACTCCCTCCCCTGTGCACTGATTTCAATCTCTGGCCAGAGGCAGATAAAACTGAGCTTCTGCTAGTGCTCCATCTACATGTACCAATCTCGGCACCGTGGGGCTCAGCACACAACCTCAGCTCCCTGTGCTCCACCAACACACTCCTTATGGAAGGAAACGGCAACCACGGAGGTACAGAAGCAGACGCCTTACCTGTCGCTCTGACATGACGTACAGATACTTCTGATCGATGGAGAAGGCCATGTCTCGAAGGACTGGGCTCCCGTCCTTGAAAACTGTCACCATTTCATACTGAATTCCACCATGGGGAGGACCATCTGCTCGGATCTGGAAGAAGCACAAACAGATTACAGGTGATTTCATAGCAGCCAAATTCCGATTTTATTTTGGGGTTGGGGGTTGAGGGGAGGAGGACAAGATAGGAAAAGGAATCTAATTCAAAATCTTGGCTCGCAACCTGGAAACAGAGCAAAGAGCTGGCAAGCAACATGCATGCACAGGAGTTAAAGCAAAGGTTCCTCCTCCACTGACGTTGATGTGATTTCCCCAAACCATGAGAAATAATGAGAAAGTTCTGCGGTTGCAAGGGGAGCACACAGACTGTCAGTGTGCTATGACTGACCATGGGCATCCAAGAGTAACAAAGATTGTAAACTTTTTAGATTCTTTCCAAAATGAGCCTGAAAGAAGACCACAAGACTCCACAGGCAGCACAACAAAGCCAAGTTACAGCAGAGATTGTTTTTTTTCTCCAGATGCATAAACAATAAGGCTCAGATGATCTCCATCACCCCTTGCTGCCACCGAAGCCTCCTACGATACCATCTCTGCCTAAAAATTTGGAGATGCTGCTGCCACCCCATTACTTTCACATTTGCAGGATTCAGCAAGGCGAACCCAGTCCAGCCCGTACCGCTGAGTGAGCCGAGAACTAACACTGCGGCCATATGGCCTGTTCGGTTTGATGGGCTCCCAGTATCCATCCACCCCACCAAAAGACAACTCCCTGCTCCTGCAGGAAAACCTGCCCAAGCTGTGACAAATCCCATCCCTGCCAGGAGCGGCGGCTGCTGTTGAGGATATGCCATCTCTTCCAAAAGTTAATAATTTATGGCCTTAGGGGCTGTGCAAGGGGAGGAGAGGAGGATAAACAAACAATTTACTTTGTCTTTCCTACCAGGATTTGCATATTTGAATAGCCTTTTGATCGCAACACGGTGTCTGCATAGCTGGAAACACTGGCAACCGTCAGGCAAGGAGACGAGAGCAGCCAGGCGAGCCAAGGGCTCGGTGGAGCCGCGGCCGGCCCCGCGGCTCACAGCGACAGCGATGCTGTTAGACGGGGGCCAGGAACACGCTCTGCACGCAGGGTGTTGTGCAGCATGTGCACGCTGCCCTGCGAGGAGAGGGATGCACAGGGGACTGCCTGTCCCTGGAAAAACCTCTTATCACAAAGATGCCATCTGCTGCAGCCGCATGCCGAGCTGTCTTGCTGCATCCCGTTTTGCTGCTCGATTACTCCCTGCCTGGCTGCGGTACGGAGGAAGAGGCATGAAGCTTTGGACAAGTCTAAGCCTTCAGAAGAGGCAGGACGGAGCAGCAGAGAGGGACGACTGTTCTTTCTGGTTCATGTCCCCAGGAGGTAAGAGAGCAGGTTGTTAAGCATCTTAAGATTTATCTGAGAAATGTGCCACCCCAGCTGGAAATACAAAGATATCTTCACACTCATAGAGGAGAGATGCTCCCCTGCACCCTCCTCCAGATAAATCCTCTTCTTGGAAAGAGCCCTGATACCTCCTGTCACGTAAAGGCATGTTTGGTACACAAACACATTTATTTTCCAGATTTCTCCCTTTTCTCCTTACCTTCTGAGTTTTTAGTGATATAAAAGAACACCAGGTGTGAATCTGAGTGGTCTGGCTTAACACCCATGGCCAGATGCAGGGAGCCTCTGGCAGGATTAAGCAGGCAGCCCAAGCCTGGCTCAAAAGCCCTGAACTTTCAGAAAGGAAAATCCAAAAAAAGGCAGAAGGTCAAATCCTGCTTTAGTTACACCTGTGCAAATCAGGATACTTCACTGCCTTCATGAAATACTGAGAACTAGAGGCAGGTTGAGGCCAGCATGAGACCAGTGCCTTGCTGGGTGTTGCAAACCTGAGTGACCCGCGCTGCCCCCAGAGCCACTGCCCGCGCAGGCACCACTGCCATCTCCCGCACCAGCCTGCGCCACCGACACAGGGACGAGGCTGCAAAATCACCTGAGGAATAAATAGCAGGGACACTGGGCTGTCAGGGACACACAGCCGCTTCCATGCAAACACCTGATTAATGGCCAAACGGGAACGGAAACGCCGGACATGAAGGATCAGCAGCCTTTGTGAAAAACAACTGTTTTTCAGAGTTCCCTTGGGGCACCAGCAGCTCGTTAAACTGAGCTTCTTTCTAGTAATGAGGTCAGACAGGGCTAATAAAGAGAGATACCACTGGACAAGCATTGTGCAGGCCAATTCCAACTGGGAATTGCGGCTCTGGGCTGGAGACAGCACCTCCTGCGTGATGGCTCCTCCAGCCTGGACAAGTGCTTGGAGCTGTGCCTGGCACGGGTGTCTTGGGACACAGCCGGAGCCCTGCACAGGGTGCTGGGTGCTGCCTGCACCCTCCTGCCTCCCCCACAGGCAGAAGGAGCAGCCTAGGGTCTCTCACTGAGCCTGTCAAGGTGAGATGGCTCCATGCTGCTCAGAGACCACAGGACAAGAGGAGAGCAGAGCCCGCTGCTCTCCTGTCCCACACGCTGTGGTGTGTTGTACCCACCCGGGTATCCCACAGCCCCGTGTCCAGAGCACAGTGCCCGAGATGCACCCACTGACACCAGGATGCCTCACTGCATCTCTTCCTGCGGGTTTGGTTTCCATGACAACAAATGATGATGTCAGAGAAGAATGATGATTCCTGTGAACACGGAAGAAGAAAGGAATCATCTCCACAGGAGGAAGCTTCTTGTTGATATTTGGAGAGAGAAATAATGCCTCTGCCTAACTTACGGGTGCCCTTCCAGTGCCAAACAACTACCGACCCATCACTAGAACAGCGGTGTGGTACCAACCCTACAAGTCTGGGTTCATCCCTCAGCCCAGGCTCCAGGCACAGTGATGCAGGAGTGGGGCGGAGCGGGATGGGGCTGGGCTGCTGGTGGTCGTGTTTCTTTACATCCCCCTAAGTCTACCAGGTTTTCTTCACTCACGACACAATGATGGGGCATGGGGAAGGTTTAAGGAGAGAGACACGGAGGGAAGCAGTGCAGGTCGGAATGGGTGGGAGCACAGTGAAACAGGGAGCAGGCGGGTACGGGGAGAAGTGCATCAGTGCAATGGAAACCAGAGGTCTCCAGGATCAGCCACCTGAGAGACAGCGGAGACTGGGAGGACAGATTGCAGGCTTGCACACTCGGACGTGAATCGGAGAAGTCGTCTGGGACAGATACAGCACTTTCCTCAATCGCTTTTGATGTATGTTTACAAATATGGCTTGAAAAGTGCCTAACTACATAATCTGCAAATCCAAATATCATCCCTGGCTCAGAGGACGCCGGGCCAGCAAAATGCCCCACGTGACAGAGCAGAATGCTGCTCAATTCAGGGAACTGCAGCCCTTCAAAGGCACTGCGCAGATTTATGTGTCTAATACCCCCACAACACAGACTGCAGGCACAAACTCTGCACTATCTTGAGAGATTAGCAAAATACCATATTGTGTCATGTATACGTTGCAGTGTAGCACCCGTGGCGATAAGTGTACGAGCCATTCAAGGATCTAATATGACATGATGCTCCAACATACCTATTGTACTAAAGTTTCTGTTCGGTATTTTGCCCAGCCTGTACCAGAGCTAAGATACATCTGGATTCCCTTCCAGTTCCCCCCAGCAGGCTCCCATTAGAAGACACTGAATCTCTTTGTAGGAACTTTCCATGATTAAATTACCTGTCTGTTTTCATTACGAGTGTTTCAATGAGGCTGACTCATGATGAAATGCCTGGTGCCAGAAAAAACAGCTGAATAAGTCCATGCATGAAGGGACTAATTCCCCATCTCGGATCCTAGATACAAGGCCACCCGTTAACTCCTCAAGAACTGCAGCCTCTCCCCACATACGCAGGTGCCTGATGGGAGATGGGTCCCAAAGCACCTCGCTGCTGGCTGCACCCCTCCACGTGAAATGACCCATGGAGGCACCGGGATGGGCTCCTGAAATGATGCTCTTGGTCAGGAGGTGCAAGGCACTGGCTGAATTTGCTTATCTTTGTATGTAATAGTGACAAAGCGAAAAGCCCAATCAACCCTGGAGCCTTAAGACTGCTCCTTTCATGCTAGGATTTCTAGCCCTTCAGGGTGAATACTATCAAATAATGTTGCATTTGTGTAAAATGGACGTTTCGAGTAGAACAGTATCAGCTCTGGGAATGCACACTGGAGTGTTACTGCACCTACGGCCTAAAATAGAAACCAAAGACAAGGAGCAGCCTTCGCTGCCAAGGTGCCTCTCTGCAGAATTGCCACTTTTTTGCCATTTACGTCTGCACATCTCAGCTCTCAGGCATTTCCCATTAAAGCTTCCCATAAAGCTCTGGGATGGATTTCTTGCTTCAGTGCTGGAAATTTAGGAGAAAGACCGTTACTGGCAGCAGGTTTCTGAATCAGGCTGGAGCGCAGTATAGTTTAAATAGCCTTTCCCTACCTCTTTCTGTCTTTGGTATTGTGGAGTTTCTCCTACCCTAGACCTGGTACTAAAGGAAGTTTCCGCAAGTAAGAGACTCAGCAATGCAAAAGCTCCCTAAAAACAGGACAAGACACATAAATATCAGTCCCAATTTTCTGTGTGTGCCTCCACCAAATAGTCTTTACGGAAAGGATTTACTTTTGCTAATCTGATTTAATTAAACTGGGCTATTCTACATTCACACCAGACTAAAAAGGAGGTGAGATGCATGTGATGACCTGCCACTTTTGCTGTCCCCCTCACGAATACCCTTTCTCACAGTATCATTTTACAGTGTTGCCCATGCTGGCATCTGCCTCCGACAGCCAGAGAGAAAAAAGCATGGCAATCCTTAGGAGGGGAAAATCCAGAATAGAGATTGCAAATCTCTATACAAGAAGTTCCCAAGAGCCCTTCAGACCCTATATGAAATTCTTCTGGGAATTAAGTACCCTTTAGACTCCCTCAGAGCATTGCTAACATCAGCTAACTCTTGGTGCTCGGGGAGCTAGGTTGGAGCTATTTGCAGGTCATTAATAAACCACAGGGAAGCTGAGTGGTTTGCTGGGGATCATACAGCCAGTCCGTAGCAGATCAGGGATCGGGATCTGAATCTGCTACTGCAGATGCATGGGGCCCTCCGTGAACCGCTGGATAGCATCCCCCCGCCCCGTGTCTCCATCTCCGGGAGGAAAAACCCAGCCCTGAAGAACTGGCTTTCCCTGCACACACCTTCTGCAGGCAGGAACACCAGGAGTGTGATTTAGCTCACTGCTCTCCGCGTGGGAAGTCTCCCCCTTGAAATTAAAGTGAAATAGTAATCCCATTAAGTATCTTTCCTTTAAATCATAGATATGTCCATGAGGAAGTTAATGACAACCCTTACATGCACATTCAATTCAAATGAGCGTATCCAATTAACTTCATTACCTGGAGGCTCCCTCATATCCCAGTCTCTTTCTCTCCTGTCACATTTTCTTTATGGATTTTTCCCAAATTAGGATAGAATACGTCTGTCATAGTGGGCATCACCTTTTTTTTACCCCCTGTCACATTTTCTTTATGGATTTTTCCCAAATTAGGATAGAATACGTCTGTCATAGTGGGCATCACCTTTATTTTTACCCCGAAGATAGCAGGGGAAGCCTCGATAGATGGGTTCACTCCAGAAAGTCACGACGCTGTCAGGCTGAGTGGCTTGAAGCAAAACAGCTCCTCAAGACCAAATGATCTGGTCTCCGAGGGAAGAGAAAATCCATCCTTTCCAGAATTACACTGTCTAACTAAACATTAAATACACTCACTAATCCCCATTGGAGTTGCCCTTACAAAACTCTACAGGATCAGCTGGGGAGAAAAATCAGTTTGGCAAAGAGCTCTTTGCAGTGAGCCCTGCTAGCGCACAGGCGTTGGAGCTGCATTGCAACCGAGAGGGTTTTTCTCAAGCGCTGCCTACCGGTACCATGACCATTCCTTAAATTTCTGCAGACATAGATCTTTCTTTCATAAAGTGCCAGAGAGGGGCCTAGAGCAGGGCGGCTGCAGCCACCAGAGCGATGGGCAGCAGGTCTGGCCCCTGCCCCACGGAAGGGAATGAACTGGTGGGACCAGCATCAAGCAGCCCCGTGGCATCACATCAGCACCTCATCCCACACTGCCCCCGGACACTGCTTGAGGACTCAATTTCAAGAGGCAATAACAAGCAGTCAGTAAGTCGCTGATACTTTGGTGCAAGCACCCAAACTCTCCCCACAGCTCCCCCCTCCCCTCCAGCGAGGGCCGCGCAGACGACGCTGCTCTGCAAAGTCCTGGCATTCACATTTACTGTTCCTTTTGAACTTCAAAGAGACATGAAAGCCCCATCCAAGCTAACCCAGCCTCGCATCCCAACTTCTCCCTCCTGCTGCTGGGCACAATACAGACAAAGCATCAAGGGCAGCGCAAAGCCAAGACCGCCTCTTGCTCATGTCTTCTGAGTCCTAATCCCCTTTTTTTGAGACATTTTCCTCCTCCATCCCCTCCCTGAACTTAAGGGAAGCTCCAGGTGCAAGGAGACAGACCTCCTCTGTCCCTGTCTCGCTCGGATCTCACCTTTCCCAATAGATTAAATTGCTGGTACCCTCCGCTCAGACAATCCCTCGTTTCCAGGATCTGCAAACACCGCCTGCTTGTGCAGCTGCACGCCTGAGTTTATACCTTCAAAAGGGGATGGGGGAGAGGGAAGCAGGTGCAGTGCCGCAGGTCTGGGGAGCAGGAGGTAACGCGGGTCAGCAGCTGTACATGCACAATGCAGGGTGGGTTCAAGCCTGAGTTTATTCTGATCAGGCTTCATAACCCGAATTATTTATAGATCTGAGGTTTCTGCAAATTCAATACTCATGTCAAAAATGTCTCTACGTACGTGTCTTTCACACCCACATATGTTTCCCATCTCTTCTGCTTGGGAAATGTTAGCTAAGTGTTCAAAGTCACAACCTGGGAATCTGAAGCTCCCCAGAGGATGAGCAAGTCAGAGGAACCGCTGGGCTAATTGGGGAAGAGCACAGAGAAACCCCCTGGGTCCCAGGTGGCTCCGCAGGGAGGCAAGGCTTGTAGTCTGCAGCACTGGCACCCACATATGCTGCTAAGCAGAAAAATGCCGACCCAGCAAACAAACCAACCCAAATTAAGTCTCACTTCCTGCATCGCCAGTGCTAAGGGCGGAGAATTGTTCCTACGAGCAAGGCTTTCTTCCTAGCCCTGTGCGACAAGAAGGCTGCAAGTCTGCCCAGAATCAGCACATGCAACTAAAACAGAGAGACCTGAACGCTTTCAATCTTACCGTTTCAAAGAGTTTGAACCCATCTACAGGGAAGGCAAGATAGGTTTTAAAAACCAAAACAAACAGAAAACCACCCTTCCTTCTGTGCTAAAGCTCAAGGCACAGTCAACAGGCTGTTGTACCAAAGATCCCAGCTGTTTCAGCAACCCCACGTGTCCCCTGGCTAATGGCAACCAGTTGCGATACCAACGTTCAAGGTGCTGCTTTGGGAGTGCACCTAGGAGGCTGGGCACTCGGATCTGCCGCAGGGAAAAGAGCGTCCGCGAACACAGTCCTTCCCATTCACAGGTGGAAAGAGGAGCCTGGGAGAGGGATCCATTGCTGCCTCTCTGCTGGCTTCTGGAGGTGAAAGAAGCCAATTCCTGGGTTGAAGCTGCAGCTCAGACATCCTAACAGGGACCAGTACAAAACCTTAAGAGAAGATTGCCTCTCAAGCTGTTCTCTCTCTCTCCTAAGCCTTTATTTCCTTCTTCCATCCTTCTGCTCCCTCCATCCTTCTGGAGAGCTGATCCTCCAAGATAAAACAGGGAGGATGGTACAGAGACACCACGCAGAGACTAATCAGCAGCCCCCATGTCTTTAATTTATTACTGCATGAGAGGCTCATTTAGAACAAAGCTACCAGTTCAGAAGATCATTCCTTTAAAAGACTTTTTATTTGAAAAGCTGTCAGCTCACACCTTGTCACAGCCCTACTTGCAGCAGCAGAACTTTAATAATGTGCCACCTCATGCAAATGATCTGCTAATTAATTAAGCAGTAGTCTTCCGGGGATGGATTCATTAGAATCAAATTTGGGTAGGCTGGCTGGCTAGGTTGTATTGGTTTGGATGGTGCTTTAAATCAGCAGCATTGCCTTTTCCTTGAGTCCCAGCACTCGGGTGATTCCCATCAGGAGGGAAGCTCTTTCCCACTCCTGCCCTCTCAGGAAGGCTCAGCACGCCCCAGCGAATCGGTGCAAAGTCACACCGCAACCCAACCACTTGCATGGCACAGACCAGACCTAGCTTAGCTAGGAACAGTAGTGAGATGAAAAAAATGACTGAATGAAGTGCCCGAAAGAATGCCTTCTCTCCTATTCAGGAAAGCCAGCGTAGAAGAGGGCCCAATTCAAAAGCAGGAGGTAGAGACTATTAACTCAGAGGGCTCCAGGGATCAGGCTGCCAGGCAGGGAACACTGCAGAGCAGTGCTCTTTTTTTGGAGCACTTGTTGCAAAGAGTCAGTTGCTGGGAGTTCAGGGCTATCAGCCTTGCACCTTCCACCAGCATCAAAGTACAACCCATTAAAGGCGGAAACGCTCGAGAGCGTCCTGTGGATTTACTCCCTGGGAGGAGGACAACTCGGGGCATTTCTGCAGCATGGTACAAAACCTATTAACTTCTAATTTGTCCCCTAATAAAGAGCCACAATGTGCAATGACTTCCTTTTTCTTTTGTTCAGCAGTAAGCACCCTTCTTCCTTTACACTCCTGTATTATTTTTAAAGAGATGGCTCAGTGCTTCTCTGGGAAATGGGTATCATTAAGTTAGCAGCACTTTGCTGCTTGCAGGCTTTACATTTTGGCACTGAGCAAGGAAATCATCAAAGAGACTAAGTGTTGGCTTCCAAGAGAAAGGAATGAGGTAGGTGTTGCTGTATCATAAGGCACTGCACGCTAACCTTTCTGCAATGCGCTCCTTCAGCCTCTCCCATTCTTTCCGTGACTTACCCCTGCTTCTCCCGCTTTGTGCAGCTTTAATCCAGCTCCTTCCCTTACAGCTGGGAAGTAAATGAAAGCACAGGCAAGCAAAGAGGAGGACAGCTCTAGGAACAGGCAGAGATTTTTTTTTTTCCCTAAAGCATCCTCTTCTACATACCGCTAGCAGTCTTTAGCAGGGATGCACAGCCGGGTTAGCTGGGTGCAACAGGAGCCCTGGTTGCGCAGAGGACAGGCTGATCCCATTCTGCCCTTCAGCCCTCTGGGTATTACAAAAGCCCGGGTCATGCCCTGGCTTTTTCTCCTCTTTGCCCTGAGCCCATAGCTGGGCTCAGTGTTAGCAGGCACCCGAAGGGGCTCATGAGCAAGGACAGAAGAGAGGCACGCCTCGTCATTTGCTGCCTGCAAGACACAATCAGTGATGGAAGGAGTTGCGCGTAGCATTCTGGGGAGTAAGCAATAGCCATAGTGAAGGAAAATGGGACAGGGTGCTAAGCCTCTCTAAGTCTTCTGTGACTGACAAAAAATACGAGAGGAAGCACAGAGCTGGTATTATTTAGGGCGACAGAGGTACCGGGTATCTGCTCAGAACTGCTTGTCACATACCATTTGCAGGTCTTCACCAATGTCCCCAAAATAGCACTGTATCTGTGTTATCTATCCACACCTCACCTGTGCCCTTCCAGCTGAATAATCCTCCACAGCTCAGTGTCAAGCTCTCTCCCTACGATCATCCTCCTACAGCAGTACATTTCACAGCTGAAGGGATTGGTCTTGCTTAGTTTGCTTTGTTGACCTTGAGCGGCCATGTAAAATGGAATAAAAAGCCACTTAGACAAGATTGTCTAATGTGGAGTTTGCTCTAAACGAGCAGCAGCGAGTTGTGATTCTCCAAGGAGGAAAAAACTAAACGACTGTCAAAAACTGTCACATGAAAACCCTGCTTCTCCCAAGTCAGGGCTTCCAGCTGATCAGGTGGGAACCAAAAAGTTCCTCAGGAAATATTATTCTCTTTCCTTTTCAAAAACATCATGTAAGTAATATGTTTCAAATGACTTAGACTTCCTGCCCAACACCTCCCGGGAACGCTGCAACGCAAGCCAAACTGCGAGCCACTAAAGCCAAAACCCAGAAGGAAATATAAGAATATAAATTTTGTTATCTTTTGGTTTTACAAACTTGTGGAGAAATCCTGCCTGGTATTTTTGCAATGCTTTAGGTCAGACAGGAGTGATCAGGTGAACAAGGAGGCCGTGCATATTTTTGGTTTCACTTGTGCATGCAGAACCAGTCATGTGTTACTGATCAGATCTAACCTTGCTCGGGCAGAGGATGTGAGAAAATTACAGAGCACACAGCTTAGCTTAAAGCCCAGGAGATGAGGCTCTCCCACATCGCCTGCTGCTCTGTCCCAGGCACTAGCCAGCTGCAGGGAACATCATACAACCCTGGGTTACAACCGCTGCAGATGCCCAGCGGGCAGGTAGAGGTGCAGATAGCAAACAGGTATTTTCTAGTTACAAAATGGCCCAGAACACAGAGTCAAAAGTTCTTGCCGGCCAGCGGCTGACCATGCTGTTTGTACACAGGCTGAATTTTACTAAAGCAACAGCCTTGCAAGCGAGGTCACTTAAGGACGAGCAGAGCCACAGCCAAACTGGCACTGTCCCACGGCTCCCAGAGGGCAGCTCCATGCTGGCACCGCGGGCGGCCGCGCCGACAGAGCTGCCGGCTCTCTCCCCTTCCCTGTGCACCGCAGCAGCTCGGCTCCTTGGTGTTTACCTGCCTGGGGGGGGGGATACATGCTCTGCGTTTGGATCCTGTTCATCACTGGACATACAGGAGCTGGACCGAGCGTGGTTTCATCAGGCAAGGCAGAAGACGCACGACAAACTGCCGGGCTGGTGTGCTGCTCAAGGACATCTGCTTATACAGGGCCCTGTTTGGAAGTATTAAAGCCTCCTGATAGGATTCAGACAAGTATAAATCCATGGGAGCCGAATCTCTCCTTATGCTTTCCTATCTGCTCATTCACGCTCAGATCTCCCGGTCTCCAGCAGACAGAGGCTTGAGGTAGCTCATTCCCAGCATGTGTGGCACACACCGAGGAAGACCACTTTTGCCCCTGTGAGCTGCTTCCCAAATGCTATTCTGGGGCAGATCAAGGATTAAAAAAACAAAAAAATCTCTTTTCTATCTCTGCACTGTAACTCACTGAGCCTTCACATATGC
>NW_008794598.1:2031047-2054636 GCF_000699145.1 Aptenodytes forsteri | reverse complement strand
TCAGAATTAATCAGCAGATAAGCAGATGAACTGGCTCTGAATAATCTGTATATGCAACACATGTAATGCTGCTGAACATTGCCTTGAACACAGCAGGGAGATTGCTGGGCTCAACGCACACAACTGTCCTCGTCTCAGGAGAGTCGGTGTAGCTATTGGGCACACACCACAGACCTGGGACAGCATAAAACACCCTGCTGTGCATCAGGCTTGAGAGGAAGGAAAGGAAGAGGCTGATGGATGGATCAACTCTCTGGTCCTCAAATGCCCAAATTCAGAGTTAAAAGTTCAAATTTAGCTGAGGAAGGAGGGGGAACCTGAACGAGCTTGGTGCTCTGCCTGTAATCTCTGAAGCAGTCAGGATGGCGCTGCAATCAGCGCTCAGGAATTACGTTTAACACTTGAAGCACTCTGCAGCTCCGACTGCGCTGTGAGCAGGGAGTGACACAGCCCTGCAGAGCAGCAGCGAGCTGCAGCCCCCGGAGCAAAGCCTCACCCCAGTTCTGGCAGCACCACCACTCTGGGCTTCCCTCTTCACCTCATTCGCGGTGAAAAAAGTCGCAAAAGAGGTGAGTGGATGTGCCCAAGGCCATGCTGCTTGCTGCACACAGCGTCCTTGGTGGCATACCATGGGGTCATTTAAGCTGATGCTACAGCTCTTCCTCTGGAGGTCACAGATGCCACTGGCGTGAGAACACAAGAGCAGCCGTGGTAACAACACGGGGTGACCCAGCCGAAGCACACCGGCAACATTAGACGTCTCCAAACTGTGAGGAGGGAGGGAAAGAGGGGCCACGGCTAAAGGGCTGGAACTGAAGAGTTGGTGTGTACGAGCAGCACATCGCTGCGCAGAGCGACTCTGAACACCTTAGCAGGACTCAACCAGCCTGTGCCTGGTTTCATGCTGAAAGGTTTTGCTTGTACTTTCCTCTGCACGATGAGGTGGAGCAGATCTGCCCCAGAGCTGTGAAACACCACACTCGGAGGACCGAGGCAGCTCTTCCCCCAGGCCCCTGCTTTTGTTCACACACCAGCCAGCACAGCTAATCCCTTATCGTGCCCATGGCCCAAAATCAACATCATGAGATAGGTTCAGGCTGGGGTCCATGGATGGGGGAGACAAAGCTACACCACATTACTGCTTTTGCTTCCATAATTGACCTGTAGATAAACACATGGCTTCCGCCTTAATCCCCTGCAGCCTCATGAACATCAGCCGTGCTAAATTTTTCATGTAATTAAGAGAAAAACCCTAATCCAGTGTAATTAGCTCCCTGATTGCCAACGTCAGGCAGAAAAGCGCTGTTTGAACAGCAATTCAGGTCTAGCTGGTTAGGCAAATACTGTGTGTGTGGTTCAGTAATTTAACACTGAAACAACTCCCCCTCTGCTGTCCTTATAGGTTTGCTTTCTTAAACAGTACTAAGTGGTTTCATGACTGTAATAGGCCTGATATCCCTGAAACCGATGTTCCACCAAGCTCTGGTTGCATCCCTGAAGGGCTGGTCATGAAACAAGCCAACCAGCTCCCTGAGAACCACACTCGTTGCCGATTTTGGGGTGGTCCCCCCACCCCAAAATGAGCATCTGCATCATCTGGATGCACCCCACCTGCATCCTTAAGTGATTGCCACCAAGTTATTAAGACTATACCGCCCCTAACCGCCTAAACTCAGGATCCGATAGTCACAATTAAGACCCTGATGGAGAATCAGTCTCCTTGTGAGTGATGCTCAGCACCACCGCCACAACCTGCTGATGCTGCTGGAGGCGATAGCAAAGCTTACAAAGAGTTTTACAGCATAGGGCAAAATTCATCCTGGCCACCGAGCCTTTATGGCCTACAGTGGTATTTTTCTTTTCCATTCATATACATGAAGGCAAAATTAAGAGAGTAAAATGTCAGAAATTTGGGAAGTAGAAGCAGATGGGAGAGGAATAGAGAACATGGATGTACATGCCAACGGGGAGGCAGGGAAACCAAGAAAGCACGACTAGAAGATACCTTCATTTAACCATTTAATCCATCCCCCAGCAAAAGGAAAGGATCTGAACTACTTAAGCCACTGTGAAATATTTCTGGTGTCTTTTTAAAAGTCGCCTGTGATAGAAATTACAGACTACTCCAGTTCTCAACTACTTATATCTTTCATCTTCAGACTTAATATCAGACAGTCTCCTGAAATACAGCATTTGAAAGTGATATTGTTCTAGGAACTATTCGTTGGGGTGTCTCTAAGGAGGATTTTAATCCTCATCCTATGCTACGTTAACAAAGGTTTTGTGGTTTTGGTTGGCTGCTTTTAGAAAAAAGGCGTTAGTCTCTGTTTTGCTAGTTTTGGTTAACGTTGCTGTAGAGGCCAAATTTCTGTGCCTGGGAGACTGCAAAACCACCGGCCTGCTTTCTATAAGGAGAAAGCTGAAAACCATTTCACAGCTTCAGCTTTGCAGACTGAATTCTTACAGAATACTTGTTTATATGCTGTGGCAGGCGAGAGCCAACCATATATGTTTTTGCAGCTATAACTCTTAATTCTGACAGAGGCCACAGGCTGATGAAAGGCGGGGGGTTGTGCCTGGCGTTGCCCATGTTTGGGCTCCATGCTCTGGTCTCCCCAGCACTGCTCCTCTCTCCCCTCCTCATCACACGGATGGTCTGTAAACAAACCAGCAGCGAGCAGAGCAAGCTGCTCCTTTGTATCAAAGCCAGGGAGATTTCTTTATACAAAAAATGAGTGAAAATTTATCAACTCGGAGCTCCTTTTAAAGAGAAGCCCTTAAGGAGAGCAAGCCTAGATGCTTGCTTGCATTGCACTGGTAAGCCAATTCCTCTTTCTCCCTCCCTTCAAACACACATTATTTTCCATGGAAGGCACTGTAGATGAACTATCGACTGCGAACAGAGCCTCCTGGTTGGATGGCAATGCATCAATATGGATTTAAGTGAGCAGCAATGATATGGCACAGTTTGGTGCTTTGCCATCGTTCCCTTTTCACGGGAACAGCACTTCAAGCCAAGCAAACGACCTTCTGCTTAAATGCCTCCCAGAGGGCCTCCAGCCAGCGAGCCCGTGTCTCACAGGCACCTGGTGACCACGTTCCAAAAGGCGATGATAGAAATTGCATGTCTCCCTCCTCTTCGCTGTGGCTCACGAGGTGGGAACCTGCAGGCACGTCCCGAGTCGCATTTACAACCACCCAAACCTGCGATGTGCTCGCCCCTTCCCTTTCTGACCACGCTTTCTGCACCAAGTCAAACACACAGATGGGGACGCTTTTGCTAACGCATTCCAGATGGCACATCACATTTGCACACTGTGGTTGTCAGTGGTCGCAGCGATCTGGGTGTATTTCATTTTTCTGTCTCATAGTAATTATTCCAGCTTTTAGTCAGCTTTGGGGAAATTCTTCCTGCCAAAACCCCCAGTATCGAATGCCAGCGACACATGAGTCTGTGTGTTGACTGGTCTGTGGTCTCTTTGCCTTAGATCCAACACAAATTCTTCTCTCCATCGCCCATGCCTTCACAAAGCAAGGCATCTTAAAGGTCTGCGAAGAGGTGCTAGCTGATGAGAAGAGCTGTACGCAGCTCGTTGGGGGCTGGCTGCCTTTTTTTTTTTTTTTTCTCTCTTTCCTCATTGCACATCCATCAACGTACAACTGGGAACGCAGCCCCAAGTCGGCCTGGATCCAACACAAATTCTTCTCTCCATCGCCCATGCCTTCACAAAGCAAGGCATCTTAAAGGTCTGCGAAGAGGTGCTAGCTGATGAGAAGAGCTGTACGCAGCTCGTTGGGGGCTGGCTGCCTTTTTTTTTTTTTTTTCTCTCTTTCCTCATTGCACATCCATCAACGTACAACTGGGAACGCAGCCCCAAGTCGGCCTGGCAGGAATCGGACCAAGACACACCAAGCGGGTATATGCAACAGCCACCCCAGCATCTTCTGCTACTGGCTCATAGGCAATAAAGCTACATCAAAGCTACATCCAAGCTACATCCCAGTGAGCTGGATATTTTCTCAGCCACCATTTTGCCAGAGGATGGTGGAAGTGTCTCCAGACAGACCCAGGAGTCTTGGGAGTCTTTGCATTCGTGTTAATGAGCACTGGCAGGAGATCTGCAGCTAGGCGGTAAGAAGTGTCGGGGGTGGTAAAGGGGGCAGAAAGAGGTGTTGGAAGGAAAGGGAGCTGCTCAATTTCACCTATAGCTGGCTTTTAAGTGACCTGAAGGACAACATTGGGTCGTTGGGGGCTGGCTTCCTTTTTTTTTTTTTTTTGCTCTCTTTCCTCATTGCACATCCATCAACGTACAACTGGGAACGCAGCCCCAAGTCGGCCTGGCAGGAATCTGGGACCAAGACACCAAGCGGGTATATGCAACAGCCACCCCAGCATCTTCTGCTACTGGCTCATAGGCAATAAAGCTACATCAAAGCTACATCCAAGCTACATCCCAGTGAGCTGGATATTTTCTCAGCCACCATTTTGCCAGAGGATGGTGGAAGTGTCTCCAGACAGACCCAGGAGTCTTGGGAGTCTTTGCATTCGTGTTAATGAGCGATGGCAGGAGATTTGCAGCTAGGCGGTAAGAAGTGTCGGGGGTGGTAAAGGGGGCAGAAAGAGGTGTTGGAAGGAAAGGGAGCTGCTCAACTTCACCTATAGCTGGCTTTTAAGTGACCTGAAGGACAACATTGGGTCGTAAGGCTACCAACTTCCACCTTCCCACCCCCAGAAGCTGAAGTTTCTAACAAGGTAAGTTATTTGAATTGCTCTCATTAAAAAGAGACCAGGCTTCAAATGTTTCTAAAGCTTTTAGAGTAAGAGCTATAAACTGAGCCAAAAAAACCAAGAGATGGAACTGATATGGTAAGCTACCTTCCAGATTTTCCCAGTGACTGAGTGCTAGTAACTGCAGCAGCCTCTCTGCAACCATAGCATGATGCCACTGCTTATTATCAGAGGAGCTGAGCTACTTCTTGCCTTTCTCTTCCTATTGCACTGGAACTAACACGGTCCCCCCTCCATATCCATACATCTGCATAATGTAATCTGCTAATGATTTCAGGCCTCATATTTTGCCAGTGTCATGATTTATTAGTTACGTCATGGTTTGCACTCAGCTGCAAAGAAATCTTTCAGTGACCTAAAACCACGAGACTGAAATTTTGCCGGTGTTGGAGTCCTACGGCCTGGCAATTTCAGCACACCAGGTATTTCACTGCCTGTTCCTGCAGTTTGTTTCTACGGAAGCAGAGCGGGAAGCCTGGCTGGGAGCCGGGTCCTGTTCCCCACGTCTGGAGTCCTGAGATTTGTGACTTAACCGAACGGCTGAGCCAACCTCCAAAGAGTCTGCTCCTGAGAGGTTTTATGCCTTGAAAATTTATTCTAAAGCAGCTTCAAAAACTCCAGTTTTCATTATTAATATGACTTCTTTCATCAGAGTCCACTTATCTTTTTGCTTTCTATTTTTGTCTCTACCCTTTTATTGTTTCCCCGAGCACTTCTATGGGAATGCTACCGAAACCCAGACCAGGCAACCGCAGCATCTACCCACTCTCTCCTTACCAGCGTGAATTTATTTCCATCAAAGCTTCCTTCTTGAATCAAGTTTTTTTCCTTTTAATTTCATCTGTATTTAATCCCAGGCAAACACAAACAACAATCTCAGCTCCCTAAGGCCATCACTTTCTAAATCAGCTAGAGCCAACTCCAATTAGCAGGCAAGCAACATGAGCAGCTTCGTACACTCCTGGATCTTTGGGAACGAGCTAGCCCAGAAGGTCCTTTTCCCCAGACTGTCCCTTTTTTCCTTCCGAAGAACTTGCACCGTCATTAGAGTCGCAGGCTCTGCGAGATAAAACACACTCGCCTTTGCTTCTGCCACCATGGGAAAGCCGGGAAGGATGCTCTGCAGCCTCATTAACACTGTTTTGTGGTTCTGTCCTCCCACACCTGGAGGCTACCTGCATGCTTTGATTTATAAGAGGATCCTAAAGCCTCTACAAGTGCTAAAGGGATATTTTCTTGGTCGCTTTCGCTTCCCTCTTAACCTGCACTTGAAACAGCTTCTTCATAGCCTCTCTACGCCAGGCTGCCGGAGAAGCAGTGCCAGCTCCTGCCAGGGCTGTGCAGGCAGCAAGCCTCTCCCTTCTCAGGCCATGAGAACATCTCTCAGACATACGCTGGAGAAGAAACCACCAGCCCTCAGCGGAGATCACCACGTTCGACAGCGGAAGCGTAGCAGCTCATGGGGTTATTGGGTTTAACCTGATTGTGAATTCACTGTCTTCAAACTGCTTTTAACTTATTTTGGTGAGAACTGTCTGATCTCACAGGCTGGTTGGATTTTGCCAGACTTAGCCAGGCTCCAGCAGTGGACAGGCACTTGCTCTTTAGAGCTCAGACTTGGTGGTGCCCCCTGCTCCGTCGCAGCTCTGCTGGGCTGCTCCCCCCTCGCCGCGTGCCCGGAGGGTGCTAGGGGCAGCAGCGGAGGTCGGCCCTCAGACCCCTGTCTGAAGGGACACCTGCACCAAGCGTGCCAGCAGGCAGGGGCAGACTCGGCACTTTAACTCAGCAGATAGCTCTCCCTCCATTACTGAGCTATTTCGGGCAATGATTTCAAATGAAAGTCTGTATTTTATTAATTATATGTCTGCTTTGCTGCTGATCTTTAATGTGTTTCCCAGCTGTATCAATCTACAGCCATGAAGGAAGCCATTAAATCTAAATGCCTTGAGTGTGTAGCATTTCTGCTGGGACGCATCCATCACCGCGGTTAGCCCAGAGGTGCGAGGCCCCGGCCAAAGCTGCCGTCTCCCCTCACCTGCGGGAACATCTCCCATCTCACCTAGAGGGAGCAAAGCAAAGGACATTGTGGGACTGGAGCGGAGGATGTGCCCTGACAAACCCATCAGGATGGTAAATGATTGCAAAGTAAAGTCCACCTGGTGACACTGCCGGGTTTCTCCATCTTTCACACCAGCTGGCAAGGAATGCAAAGAGCCAGCTCTGGCACTGTTGGGCTTCAGCTTAGCATGCTGCCAGCAGCTGTCAAGGAGAGAAGATGAGGATGGGAGCGAGAATCATTTGCATTGCTGCAAACTCTTCCTCCAGCCTCATTTGCTAACCTCAGTGCCGGGGCTGAGAGCACTGACGAGTCCCTTGTATTTCTCTGCTCGTCTCCTGTTGCACGTACACACCTCTTCGGCAGCTGGGAAAAGGATTTCCCCAATTCATGCCTTTTCCTACCACGTAGGGATATTAGAGAGCAGCGTCTGCAGGCAGGCATATTTATTCACCTGTCCTAACTGGCAAAACTGATTGGGTTTGACAGACATGCAGGGATGTGCAGATGCATTAATGACCAGTTTAGCATGGAAACCAGCAAAGCAATGCACCTCACAGATGTTATTAGGAGAAGTTTATTTAAAGTAAATTTGATGGCCGTGAAGAATGTATTAGATCAGCAACCTCAAGAAAAATCACTTCAGGCTTCTCCCCTAACAAACACATAAAAAATTGTAAAATAAAATAAAACAAAACACCCCCCCAAAAAAGTGCAACACAGATAATTTTACAAACCAAGTTCTTTGCCGCTGAGATGACATCATCTCTTGGGTGAAAACTAAAGAGGTCACCAGCACTCGGAAGCAGAAATGGCTGAAATGCATCAACCATACCCAGCCCAGCCCCGCACGCCCCGTCCATGCGGATCCTCTGCTGGCAAATTGGCCATTCACGTGACCTGCCTTCCCCCACCAAGCAAGCCATTTAAGTCACATTATTTTAGAGTGTCCTTGAGACAGAGCAGCATTAATGGGCTCTACTGTCTGAAAACTGCTCTTGCTTAGATACCCGCAAAGCTGAGCAAGAGAGGCACAAGGCTAAAAAATGTTCCCTCTCAAGGAAAACAGACTTGCACTTGGATTGCACAGAAATTAAAGCAACAAAAGGTCTCTGAAGCCAATTGCAATATAACTGAGAAACAGGCTCGTCACTTTGTACATCCATCTGGCAAGGACATACTTTCCATTTCAGCAAGTGCGAGAATGGGTGGACAGCAAAGGGAAATGTGAAAACAGCAAAGAAACAAGAAGAATGAAAACCTGCGGGACAACACTGCTACCCTGTTATGAATACTGTACGTCTATTCATATGAAAATCCATACGGCTGCTACTGTTGCATGCACTCTTCTTACACAGCATGAAATTAAAATTCCTCTTCAGTATCATATTGCCAGCACTACAGAGCAACTTTAGAGTAAGCTAGCAGACAATTTATCCTTTGGCTTCCTCAGATGGGCTTGTGCTGGGATTGAAAGCCAGTGGGGTGAGGGAGACGAGTCTATTGCCCATGGTAAAAAATGCTGCTTCCAAAACAAATCCCAGAGAAATATTGCTGGCCTAGAGTCTGACTGTTGGTGCTAATTTCACAGTGCAGTTTCACATGCGTAATTCCCCCCAGGCCCCCCTGCCACTTTCCTTCTTATCTTCCCAGAACAAACTCAACATGCAGGCTAATTTCAAGGAGTGTTTCACCCAGAGTCCAGCCAAATGTCAGTGGATCTGCTGGAAATGCAAATTGAGACAATCGTGCAAAAGAGGAGGGCTTATAGAGGGCAACGGAAGGCAAATAAAAGCTGACAGAAAGAGGTAGCAAGGAACAAATCTCCCGTCTCAAGTTGTTGATCATTTGCACGTGTGCTCAGCGAGCCAAGATAGATTTCCAAAACCAAACAAGTCCCATTGATTTTCACCGTTAAATTGCCTAGGTGCCTCTAAAACCCACATATCTCAAAGCTCCTAAATCAGCATCTTGCATTCACTCACACCATTCACATCTGCTTTGCAGGGCTGTAAATGACAACGGAAGACACAAAGCAGCAGAGATCTGGTGCTGAACTGGGGAGGCCAGGAGTTTTTTGTGGTTTCCCAATTGTAAAGAGCCATCGAGTTGTCAAAAGCAATTGCAACTTTCACAGAAAGCGTTTTATTTTGCGCTTTTGAGCAAGTTGGGATAACTGTGGCTCCCTGAGATCATCTGGGGACAAACTGAGGAAAAGATACTGGAGACGGGAACCCGATTAGCTCAAACCCAGCTACAAAATTTTTCAGATACAACCAAATTCATAAGGAGGTTTGCTCATTATGTATGCAAAGAAACAGCAAGAGCAGAGAATCTATACTATGTGCCGTAACATGATACAGAATTAATCCCCCTAGGTTACAAAATTCCTCATAAATCGCAAATGGGACGATATCTACTGTATTATATTTTATCACACTGTCAAAATATCCCCTGCAGGGAGCCTTTTCGACAATGCTATCACAAGCAAAGCCTTATTTGGGGAGGAAGAGTTGAACTAAACAGCAGCAAACTATCAATATGTTCCTTGTAAGACTGCTAGATAGAAAAACCCTTATAGCAGTGTCTAATTTAATGCAGCTCTTTCTTAAATAACGCCGTTTTCTGGTTTTGCTCAGGCCCGTATGGAGCATATACGCTATTTAGTTTTATTAACAGCAATACTAATACAAGCTGGCTGCTTTGCTTCAACATGCCCCTAAGTCCCCGAGGGACTGCAAAACCCTTTACAAAAGCATCCAACGAGGAAAACTTTGCCACCTCTCAGGCAATGTGGGGCAACGCGCACGTTACACGCCCCGACTTGCAAACCCCAATCGTCATCGCTCTGCGGCGCGAGCAAAGCGAGCGAGGACTGAGCTCCACAGTGGCACTCCGGGATATGGAAGTTGGGCTCCTCCATCCCCGCCATCGACAATGACGGCCGGCTGAGTGCTTCTGCTTCGCTAGGCTCCACACTTTTGTAAGGCGCTCCGGCGTTTTTGGCAGCCACTGAACTGGAAAGAAAAGGGTCTGATTATCTCCTCCACCACCTCAGTGGTGACCCAGACCGGTGACCCCTTTCCTGTCACTCTACATTTGCTCTGGATGTTTTACACATAGAAGGGGCAAAGCCTACACAACTGATCCAGGCTGCATCCATAGGCTCCATCTTCTGCACGTGGCATGGAAGGCAGATGCTTTGTTTATCGTGGGGTTTCGGCCCCGTCTCTTGCTCAGGGGCTCATGATCTGCGTGCCCGCATTAGAGGAGCAATATGGGAGGCAATGCCGGGGCAGCAGCACTGGGGTCAGTGGAGCAGGACCTGCTGACAGCTCAGATCCAGTGCATGCTTGGCAGTATTCATCCAGGAAACGGCTTCTTCACTTCCACTGCCTGCTTAAAAGCAAGCCAGATAATACAGCCTCCATTTTGCTTTCACTATCCAAAACACTGCCATCCTGAAAAATCTGTAAGTGCATCCTGAGTTTTTCAGCTACATAGCAACAGTGAAAACCAGCCAGCTGAGACAGACGACATCCCACGGCTGGGTGGGAAGAGGAAAGGAGCAGAGCAGCAAGACCACCTGCTTCTTCCACAGCAAGCACCAGAAATCTTTAATACCTACACAAGACTATCTCCAGCTTCACAGTAGACAACAACATACAGCCTTTGTCTATGGACTTGTCTTGACCTGACACTGACAGCAGCTTTGTCACTTTAACATGAGCGTCCCCGAGTTAGGGACATCAATCAAGGCAACTGCCTATCAATCAGCTGGCACTAACCTACTCCAACAAGACACTTGGGAGGATGCTCCCCGTACACCACATCAAGCCTTAATTATTTACATTTCTGCGACTTTTTCAATTACTTCTTCGGCAGGGAGGCAACGCGCCCTGTTCTGCAGAGGGACATTGATGACATGAGAGAGAAGCAGGGACAAGGGGGAGGTGAAAGGTGCCATTAGCCCAAAGCACAGAGCACTCCTTTAATGGAGAAATAAAAGCAGCTTGGTTGTTTGGAGGGGCAGACCCTCTCTTCTCCCATGTGTTGCACTGCTCCCCCCAGGCAGCATCAGAAGGACCCGCAGCATGAGGGCAGCCATGGCTGGCACCCATCCTGCGCATCCCTCATCAGAAGGACCCGCAGCATGAGGGCAGCCGTGGCTGGCACCCATCCTGCGCATCCCTTGCGGGGAAACATCTCCCTACCTGCAAGTAGGGTGAAGGCATGAGGAGCAAGTGAGAAGCAGCTTCCCAGGACATCCCGCCTACCTCCGTCCAGCTTTGCGCGTGCCCAACCAGCAGCTCCAACCATTTTTTATAGTGCATTTAAGTTGTCTTTGACACAGATGCTGACGTTACTTCCAGGTAAAAAAACTGCACTGGGTTTATGTTACTTTAACACTGAAAACTGGCCTGAAATGACTTGCTGCTGTTACCTGACATTAACCCTGACTCACGGCTTGGCCCGCGCTTTAGGGTAAAGCTCTCTGCAGCATCCATAAGGCATCCAGATTCCCCCAAAGTTTCTCGGTCCTGCCTGATGTGAGCTGAGGTTTGCCAGCCCTTCCGCACAGAGATGCACACACCTCTAGCTGAGCCTAGCGTGACCAGATTGTGTGAAAAATGAAAAATAGCCATCTGGATTCCTGCAGTGAAGACAGCCAGGAAAGTTTCTGGAGAAGGCACCATTCTGTGGGAATCTGCAGAAACATCCCTGCAGCAGCAGCCACCGGTGCCAGAGGAACGTGGGGGGCTGCGCAGCACGGTGGATTGCAATACAAAGCCTTTGCCCATGGAGCCACTGGCTCCAGTCCAGACTGGAAGATGCTGCTGCTCTGACAGTCTGTGTGATTTTGGGATGGGTTCATATTTAAGCCTTCCCGATGTTTCAGCCATGGGTCAAGGACAGAGGTAGATCTTGTCAGGGATGGGAAGGGGACCTCAGGGCCATGACAGCCTTCCCCCTGCAACAGGAAAGAAGTTGGGGGCTATGACCTTCTAACCCAGCTCCAGCAATCTTCTTGGCATGCCCTTGGGCACATCACTGTGTCCTCCTTTGCTGGTTGTAAAATGGACATAAAGTTTATCCTCGTTTCCATCCTAGTATATGCTCTTTGGGGCTGTGTACAGGGAACAGCCAGCATAGCAGTGGTGGAGGGATTTGCTCTGTGTTACTGCAGTATAAATAAGTAATGCACAGGTCCCTGCTGATATCTGAGCAAAAAGCTTGAGGAGAAGGCAAAAGGAGGCATGAAAAAGGAGCTTGCACAGGTGCTCTTTATGCTCTAGTAAAACTGCAGTTCCTTGTACGAATGCATTTTAAAACTAAAGTAGCACTGGTCAGGCCCTGATCTTTCTTCCAAGAAGTTGTAGAGCAGTTGGGAGATGCAGGGAGAAACCTGCACCTTTAAAGTCAGGAAGGCCAATAAAAGCAAACTGAACAGGAAACATAAAGGAGCCCGAGAGCAGTGCAGCTCCCAGGTTATTACCCAGATGCTGTTCCAGCAGGTCATCTGAGCTCCGCCTGCTTTTCCCAGGCTAAATAGTTGCAGTGTTATCATCTCTCTATCCTGTTGTTGATGCTGCTGGGAAACCATTTAGGGGGCTCAGGATACATGAGGCTGGAAGCAGAGCCATGCGAGTCAGGCACATGTGCCTGTGCAGGAGACGCGGGGCCAGGGCAGTCACAGCTAAAGCCTGTCCCGTGCCAGCTGTGGGGTGCCACCACGAAGGGATGCTGAGCAGTCCCTGCAGCACAGAGCAATGCCTCAGGGCTCAGCCCCCACGTTTTGCTCCAGCCCGTTTCCCAGCTGCCGCCTGTCCCCGCAGCGAGCCAGAACATGGCACCCGCCTCTGCTGCGAGCCCACGCCGCACTCGGGGCCGGGAACAACAACGCCAAGTCTCAAACAGACCAGCTTGGGTGTCAGCACTGATGGCAGAGCTCCCAGCAAACAGAGCTGAGCCTGGGGGGGTGAACGGGGCAGTCCCCGGCGAGCTCTGGGCAGGGGGACGGGGATGGGCAGGGGGCTGGCCAGGATGCTGCTGCGTGTAGGTGGTGGCACGGGCTCCCCATGGGCACAGGGACCGGGACCCACTTGCTGTCTCACACACTGCTGACAAAGAGAGGATCCAACAGCTCTTTAATAAATTCATCAAACTATTTTTAAATTAACTCCGGCACACTTTGTATCGCCTGTGCTCCTACTCCCGGGAGCGGCTGTAACAGACCCGGGTTTTGGTGTATAAATACCAACACGTGTATCCTGTGCTCAGCACAGTTTCTGTATTTGCTTGTGTTAATTGGGATGTGAGGTAAAGCGTCTCACAGCAGAATCCTACGTGCTTCCAGACTTATTTTCCTTAAAGATTTAGACAGTCAAATCCCATCTGTCCGTGCTCCACCTTCCTCTCCAATCCCTTTCCCCAGAAAAAGATGCTGCCTGGCATTTCATTTCACCACCTCCTGCTCAAATTAACTCCCCTTTGATGGAACGCTATCTTCACTAACGTTCCCGTATCACACACGCCCTTCTCTTGGGCACATCTTTTCTGCAGAAACCCACCCCCAGGTCTCTCCCTCGCATGCTTGCCTGCTCCGAGCCATCTCCCCTGCCCGCTGGTGAGGAGCACAGGGAACCATGCACGCCTATATACGTGCACATACACGCGTACTTGGTATGATAGGTGCAATTTTGAGCAATTTCCCTGCCAGTCTCTCTGCAATCACATGTAATCTCCCCCCAAAGGGGATCAGAGATCCCATGGTGCCTTTGCTTGGCCATAAAGAATGCAAATCGCATCCCCTGATGGTTTTGAATAATGCAGATGAGAGCAGCCAGCAAAATCCAGGAAGGTGGGGTGTCTACTCGCCGTTTGTTAGCTCACGTTTGTGGTTACTCCAGCTCTGCGTTAGATCAGAGATGCACAAAGGGCTTCAGCAGCAGCTGGGCAAGGGAAATAATTTGTTTAGACCATCCAAACTGCCAGCTTCCTGCAGGTCCCATATTAAAGCTGCTGGGGACCTGTCAAAAGGTGCCCGGTGGGGTTTCGTATTCAAACGGTCTCACCAGTGCCATGGATGACGGCTCCTTGTACTATCTGCGCTAGCACAGGAAAACAACACTCAGCAGGCCAGGTTCGGGGTTTGTCCCCCGCAGAGGCTGGCCACCGAGGCTCAGAGGGGGATGCACAAAGGATGGCAGTACGGAGTAAGGGCTCCCTGGGCTGTATCTCACCCGGAGGATGTTCCCCTGCTCCCACCAACATCAGCCCAGCGCACATCAGGCCAACTTGCCTCTCCCACATCCCATTTATCTGCGTATGCCGGAGCCCACAGCTTAACATACGGTTCTAGAGGGTGGAGGTACAGAAAGGTAAAACACGGGCTGCTTTTCTCCTGGCGCTACCGAACACCAGCTAGAATTCAGCACAGCAAGTCCATGCATTAAAAATACCTCCTCCTCATAACATAAACCTTAGCTATTTAACAGTCCAGTTGGCAATTTCACAAGAGCATTATAACTCAAACGCTTCTCAGCCCTTGATTTAAGGTGGAGTTGAAATTCACGGCTATCGCAGATGTACCTGAATGCTCCTATCGCTCCAGTTCTCACCCCAGATCCTCGAACCTGCCAGGTGGGACGTGGAGCTGAACCAACCACTGAACTACTTGTTTCAAACCTTGTCTCTAACGAGCAGCACTAAGTCTCTAGCACTGAGCAACACCACCGGGAAAAGCAAGCAATGGAAAAGGCAAATGCAGGGAGGAGGAAAAAAAGAAAAAAAAAAGGAGGGAGCGACCACTGATATATTTTACTTTATTATTACAAATGGGACCTGAATTGGGAGAAAGTTCCCAGAGGGCACACAAAACTTTTGCAAAATCATTCTTCCTTTTAGAAATCACACTTGGGCTGACAGAGCACTCCAGATTAAACAGAGATTTGCTCATTCTAGGATTTTGCTGTAATCCAAACCACGATTCCCTGATAAACTGTTACCACATTTGTGAATTGATGTGTCCCAGATGCTCGGGCTGCCAGAAGAACCTACAAACCGGTTCCTCCTGGGACTGGTGGCCAATTCCCAGCACTGTCAATCTCCCTTTCATGGACAAACCCAGTAGAAACAGCATAGCCAGGTAAGAACATGACAGCCCTGGGGTAACTGTCACTTACCAGAGCAAGTATGCAATATTTATCTGCCTGGGCACATGGGAAACACATGTGCCTGCACAGCCGTGAGCGCACGCATCCCCACACGCAGGTGGAGGTGATGGGGAGAAGGCTGATCTGAGAAAGTGACCCTCAAACAAGCGCAGGAGCTGCAAATCTGAGCTATTTCTCCTAATTAAACTAGCAAGCTCTTCTTTCCTAAGTTACTTCTTATATTTGGAAAACTATTCCTTTAAAGTGCATGCGTTCAATCTGATTTGAACTCCTCCTTCACCATAGCAGCACTCAGATAAAAAGCCCCCATCTTTTTGAAAACACCTACCCAAGAGGCATTTCCATCCGCTCCCAAACCTCAGAGTAGAGCAATGTGGGGCGGTCCCTGCGAGCACGGACCCACAGCCTTGACCCTGCACCGCTGCCGGCCACAGCAGAGGGGAACCAAGCAGCACAAACGTGGTGTTGCTCTGGGCTCAGACACATCACACACCACGTACACAGGCACACGTGAAAAACACAACTGGAAGAGTATGCTGGCAGTGACATGCAAATGGCACAAGAGGAGCCTTCTGGGCAACGACATGCAGATCTACCGGTAGGAAATAAAGTGAAGGGAGCCAAGGGGTAGGCTAATATTTAATCAAAATACATCAAAATCAGCAGAAGGGCTTATTTTCCAGGACTGATGGGAAATAGACCTTGTTGCTTATAAAGGAGTAATAGTAAGCAGGTCCCTCTCCTCTCCCCGAGGCAGCGCGCACGGTTTGGCTGCTTGTCTGAGCCCTGCTCGGACGTGGCAGCGTGTAACCGTCCCATGCCAACAGGTAAACTGTCCTCAGCACTACAGGGCTGCCAGAGACAGAGTCAAACCATCTCCTTAACAGCAAAGGCATCCCCTTATCTTATCTCCCTACCCACAGCTCCCTGCGGTGAATACTTTTTCAGTACTTCTTTTCTTTCCCTTCCCCAAAACACAGCCTTTACTTTCTACATGAGCCTCAAGAAAACACAAAACTAACTTTAAACAAAGGCTGACATGTCTTGAAATAATTCTTGCCCATCTAGGGGGAGAGGGAGGGTTGGCAAGAGATTATTTTTAGAGATTAGATCTAGAGTGACTGACAAACTGATATGCACCAGCGTTTGTTTTTAATCTGAAACAGGTTTGGGATAGAATTTTAAAAAAAAACACAACACCAACAAAAAATGCAGCCACCCACCAACAAGAGCTCCTCGGAGGCAGGAAAGCTGCAGCCAGCAATACTAATGCGTTTCTCAGTTACCAGCCATCCTCTCCTTCAAAGGAGACATACATTGCCGTTTCCAGTGTCAGCGTGGGAACGTGCCCTCCCTCCCCAGGGCAGGGGGACAGACCCACGCACACCCGCAGGAGCAGCCGTCTGCGGCAGAGCCTGGTCACGAGGCATCCGCCGTGTTCCCCCCGCCCACCCGCAGGGCCAGCCGTGCTGCGGCAGACCTGTTCACGGGGCATCAGCCGTGGACACCCCCAGCCCCCGGGTCACAGGCTTGTGCTCGAGTCTTGCAGCAAGACCTGGCAGCTCAGCCCCCTCCTGCGAGGGGTGGCTGGGAGCACCGAGGGGCAGGGATGTGGGGTCTGGGGAGCCCAAACAGCAGCAATTCTGTCCAAAATCCACCGCTGAGCCGCGATGTGCCGTGCCTACCCTCGGCACTAAGCACAGAAACAAGCAAAACAACCCTGTGCTGAGGCTGTGCGGTGCACCTCGCACCCGCCAGCGAAGCTGGGGACCGTGAACAGACTGTCCCCTTCTGCCACGCAGACACCAGTCAGGAGGAAGCCGTGATCTGGTCTGGGCTCCCGCCCCACTCCAGCCTACCCAGCTGCTCCGTCCCAGCCTCCCAGCCCTTGTTTCATATTCAGGCTTCCCTATTTTTAGATGCACTCAGAAAGGCCCCGGCCGATGCCAGCGGTGACGGGGATAACAGCCCAGCAGCTCTGCAGGGCCGTTCTCAAAGGGGTCATGTTACCCTGCGCCGGGAGCTGCGTCGCATGTTGGCAGCTCTATCGCATGCCAGTAAGTCCCTTTGAACTGCACTGCAGCGATACCAGAGGAGACCAGTCTTACACAAAGTCCACGCTGCTGGAAAAACAGCAATAAAAGTATATATTGCCAGGCAGTGCAGGTGGGAGGACGATGACTTTTGAACTGGTCCACTCCATCAAAGTCAAAAATGTTTTCAATTATAATTAGGATTTGCAAATAATTTTCTTCCTTCCCATCCCGGCTGCCAGGGATGGGCATTGGCAGCGGGAGGTGCCAAGGGAGCCCAGCGTGGCTGCACCCCAGCGCGGCAGCCGGTCCCACTGGGAGAACCACAACCCGACGATTTCACGAGCTCCAACACTAGTAAGGGACTGAATTATGCCAATAAAAACACTAACAGATGAACAGGCATACACCAGCTGCATGAGAAGCTTGGGGTGAAGGCAGGGGGAATTAAATTAATCCCTTCATTATCAACCTGACCCCTGGAAAAATCTGAAGGAATGGCTGTGAAGGTTCACAGCGGAGCACTAAAGCCAGAAGATCAGCTAACACAGCATCTGCCAGCCCAGACGGGCTTTGCTCTAATCTCCACCGCTCCAGCTGGGACCGCGGTCACTCGAGGCTGCCGGGAGCCAGGCGATCCCACCGGCAAGAGCCTGCGCCGTGCCACGCTGGCAGCCGCTCGGAGAGGAGAACCGGAGGAGAACAGGGCTGCAGGGGAAAAGCACGTGGAAAGGCAGAGCTAGCAACGCAGCCCTGCAGCAGCATTTTCTACAGGAGGACTTTGGAAATGACTTTCGTTACCTCCTAGGTACAAAGTAGCCCAAAGCCCTCCAGCAGCAGGGCATGTTGCAGGGCGTGTGCCTTTCCCGTGGTCCCGGGGTGGCTTTTGCCTGCCCATTTCCTACCCCTTTAGGAGGAAATTCGGTGTTTTTTCTTCCGCTGCCCCTGGTACTGCATTATTAACAGAGAACGGGATTGGTATATATCAATGCTTTATGCTATACTACTAAGTTAGTTAATACCATAAGCCTATGTACAGATTTAAATATTAGGTGAGCTTTGGATAAGCTGAGATGGGAGGCAGATGTGGCCCATCGGGAAGGGGAAAGTAGGTGAGGATGAGCCACTCTGGGATTTTAGGGAGGAAAGATCAGCCATCAAATGTAACTCCAGTGGAAACCCGAAAACCTTCTTTTGTTATCGTATCTCTGATCTTACAGCCACGCTTGTTGCTGTCTTCATGGCCAACTCCCATAGACAGCTCTGCAAATGCCCCCAAATACTGATACCCCACCACTATAGCACTGCGGACCGAGGCAGGGGAAGATCTGACCTGCGCCCGTGCTCTGAACCTGCCCAAACCTTCACCCCGAAACTGCCGAGTCCTAGGTCTGATGCACAGCTGTGCCTGCCCCATGCTGGTGCTCTTCCAAGCTGAAGATGGCTCAGTACTAAGAGAGTCTGCCTTAGTTTATCCTTCAACAGGTTTTTAATAAAGATCTCAAGAGGTTTAAAAAAAAAAAAACAACCCACAACCGAAAAAGAACCACAACCAAAAACCACCCCAAAGAAACCTGAACAGCCACAGCGCGCACGCACACACACACGCAGGATCGTCGGTGCTTTCTGGCACCGAGAGAAGAACACGGAGCAGAGACCACAAGCAGCAATGACAGTAACAGGCATCATCTCTGGTCAGGGCAGGGAACAGGCAGTACTCTGAGGCCAGATGCCACATGGCAGAATAAAACCAAGCACACTGCGTGGAGGGATTTCTGCTCCCAGTCCCCTCCGCTGAACTGCCTGCCAAGCGCCCTCCCGGCCCTGCTGCTGCAGAATGGCCGCTGCCATCAGACACTTAGGTAAAGTTTGGGAAGTGGGGGAAGAAAAAAAAGAAAAAAAAACCCTCTCCTTCCTGGGATTAATATCTCAAATTAATTTTATTATGAAGAATAACAACTGGGGAGCTAAAGGCAGAGAGCACCAGCCCCCAGCTCATCTCTGCACCCTCTGAGCAGCGTGGTCGCGGCGGTGCCGGACAGCACAGAAGAGCAGCACACCTGCAGGGGGATTAACGCAGCGGGCTGCTGCACGCCATTCCCATTCCCAGCACAGAAAGGCATCTGAAAGCAGATTTATCTGCTGGATAATAAAGGCAAAAGATTCTCAAAAGGCACAAGTTTCAAGCCAAATTGCTAGGCTTCTCCACTTCTCCCTTAATCCCTCTCAAAACTGTTGGTATTATATGGGGGGGAGGGGGAGGATGGGGGGATCTTCACCCAAAAGGCAAAAGAGCAGAAGCCGCTGAAATGCGGTAGCCCAGCCAAGCGCTGCAGAGGTGTCTCGGAGCCACAAAGAGGAGATTAAGGCTGAAAGGCTACAGCGTTGAGCCGGGCAAGGAGTCTGCTGGAAAGGATGGGGAAGAGCACATGGGGAGTATTTTGGATGCCTGACAAGGAGACGCAGAGACCATCTGGGTGAGGGGAGGAAGGGCAGGGTGCCAAGGAGAGCCATGGGAAGGATCAGCCCAGCCAGGGGAAGGCAGGTCTTCCCAGCTGTGTGTGCGGGACCCGCTCTCACCCTCCTCTTCCTCTACTAAAGAAAGTGAAGCAACAGGTTAGAGCTCAGAGAGAGACAGGCATGTTGGTTTGGTGTTGAGGACCCGGCTGGTTGCACAGCCATTCTTCCACCCATGGGAGGTCTCTGATGGGAAGTGCAGGTTTGGTCCCATTTGACGTGTTTTTGTGGACCCCAGAAGATCTGGGGCTGGTTAAAGCACAGCGTTCCCTCCGTGCGGGTGAAGAGCACCACGCTGGCAGCCACGGAGGGGGAAAGTCCCACCTGGTGGCCAACACAGCTTGTCAGCAGCCACATACCTTGCTCTTTGCTCTGTCCACCAAGCCAGCACTGGGATCAGGGCTCGGTCCTGCTGCTTGAGAGATGAGGTCTCAACTCCTTGCGGCAGTCCATAAAACTGCCACCTGATCTGCCTTCCAGCTTGCTCTAAAGGCACCTTTCAGGATGTAGCCGCTATTGATGGAGGGTAACACGAGAAAAGTGGCGTTATTCTAATGTGGTTTTATTCTTTCCTTACTCTTTCACGCTGGAAGTGTAAGCACAGTACAGACAGCATCCGTTCGGCGCTGATACACCATGACCTCCAGCAATTCACCTCACCCTCTGCAAGCTCAGCCTCCTCGTCCCTCACAGGGGGACAGCAAGGCTTTACCTCTTCCAAAACAATTTGGGATGTGCTGACAGGAAAAGCTGCACAAGCCTGGAGTATGGTTAACAGGTATTGTCTGATGACAGCGTCCAGCTGGTCTTTCACTCGCCTACTCAAGGCCATCAGAGATAGTGGTGACAGCAGGTTTTTGGGATATGGATGCCTGCCCATGTTGGGAACGGGACCAGGACCCAGTGACTCATTTTTCACAGGGCACTGAGCAGCCATTAGACATTAACAACTTTTGGCAACTACTGACCTGGGTCAGAAGCAAACCAATGACCCAAAAGGGAGAGGTTTTGCTTTCCCCATCAGCAGCCCCTGGGAGCCATCCTCCACTGCGCTGCCTCTGAAAAAAGGAGCTTAGAAAGGAAAGCCAAAGAGGTCCTCAGCTCTGGTGCAGGGTAACCCTATCAACATGCACTGCAGATAGAGGTGGCTTTTTCCCCGGGAGGAATCAAAGCCTCATTGATACGTGAATTATGAATGAAACCTTAAGCTTTTAAACTTTTAACCTGCGCATTTCTAAGAAAGTCTTAATTTAGCCAGAGACACAGCAGGAAAGAACAATGGTTCAGGGGAAGGTACTGGATTTTCTGGGCTTTTAAAATACACCCTTGTTTAAGACGAATATTTCGTTTACTGAACCATTCCCAAGGGAAAAAGAAAATCCTGATCCACACTGACCAAAGACATGGACCCAAATCTGTGTTACCATGAGACTCGTGGATGAGACTGACTTACACTGACATTGTCCCCCCCATCCAATTCCTGCTCCGATCGCTTCCTCGGCAGCACCCAGGGCTTCTGCTTCTCACTCCTCCTCTCACCTAAGTTTCCAATTTCAAGGCATGCTGTGAAAGGCTTTAGTGATAAACAAACTGCTGAACATCTTCCGCTGCCCGATGCCAGGGTGGACGCAGTGCCCCGGGGCCTGGCTGCCACCCACCCACCCCTCCGCGCTCTGCAATGCTCCTTCAAGCACGTTTTAGGCTGAGCCTCGCGTCGTCCTGCTCAGTGCAGCAGCCGAGACAAGCTCAGGGATGGGCTTTATCCAGCTCCTGTTTGTGAATTTATCCCCAGCCAAAGGCATTGAAAGCCAGGGCTGGGAGAAAGCTCTGGGGAAGGCAGCAAAGCAATAACAGTGATTCAGTGCGACAGAGGTCAGGCCACCTCACACCAAAGAAAATCAGGGTGGGTCAGTTCGGTGGAAGTAACACTCATTAGAAGAATAAACTATATAATGAAGAGGGTGGGGGGGTGCTTTGCTTGGGTCTGGTGAGGCACTGTTAGACCTTATACCATCAATTCAAATCCTCTTCAGCTTCCACTCCACTGGAATTCACCCAAAAAATCGCCTTGCTGACCAGTGCTGAATGAGATTTTGTTTATTTTCTAGACAACTGCGGGCACATTGCTTCCATCAGCAGCAGAGCTGGCACAGATCTGGGATGTGAGCAAAGCCAGGAACAAAATGAGCCAGAGACTCAAGTCTTCTGCTGCCCTACAACTGAGCCATCTCCAGGACAAGGATGCAACGAATTTCCTGGGTAGAAAGGCTGTGCAAAACCCAAACCCAGCCCAGAAAGGACAGGGAGGATACAGGTGTGTCAGGCAACTCATGGCAGGAGAGATCACCTCTAAAGAAAACAGCTGTATATGGCATCATGTCCCTCCATCAGCACTATCTGTTGATAATGTTATGTGGACACAGATAAATAGGTGCATTTGTATTTGAAGCTTTTCACACTTCAGAGCTTCATCACCAGGTTTGTCAGTGCCCACAGTTTCCCTTAAAATTTAAGTGTTCAGATCTTAAAAACATCAGATTCCTTCTGGTTGCCCAGTACCTGCCAGCTATCTATTTCAGCACCCCAAATGAAAGGCAGCTTTGCAAAAAATAGGCCCAATTACGATATTCCGCAACTGAATTAGCTGTTAGACCTCACAAGCCTGGTGGGTCTGTGGATCAGGGCTTTAACAAATGAGCAAATTCTGCTGATGTGCTTCAAGAAGTTACAATCCCCGGCTCCGAGCCCAGAGGTATTAGCAGAAGGGATATATATCTATTTCAGCAGCCCAGGACAAAGCCTGTTACATCAATTTAAATCACTGGTGGAGGTTTGAAGCAAAGCAGCCAACTGGGTGACACTGTCTTAAATCACCACATGAGGGTCCTCCAGAGGGGCTTGGACCCGTTACAGATCCAGAGGGAGCAGCACCGAGCACAAGAATGCAGCTAAGGCAGGAACGACAGAAGGAGACGCGGTGGGCAAGCAAGTGTCCCGGGGATGGACCCAAGGCTTGCCCACCACATCTTCTTGGTGGCAGAAGATGTTGCTGCTCAGGGGGAGGAATCAGGCAGAATGGGGGCAGGAAAGGCAGAGGGGAGGCAACGCTGCTCTCGGGTCTGCAGGGATTAGACGCAGCCACATCACCAGCCAGCAAAGCTCCTCATTTTCAGAGGAGGGAAGGAAAAAAAAAAAAAACATGCAAAAAAAAAAATCAGCCACAAATTATAAATAAAAGAGATAAAACTTAAGAGTGAAACTAAACAAAGCCCCAGGTGGCCCTCTGCTTGGGGCACTTCTGCTAATTTTAGTTTCTCTGTTCTTCCCTGAGCCGTTTGGTTTGGACTGTGTGGTTTTAGAGCATTTACTTTACTGCAACTGCCTAAAATGTTGCACACTGGGATGGTCCAACCTGGACATCAGCGCGAAAGGGGAAGGCAAGGAAGAGCTGCCGTGGGACCTATCCCCGCCGTCCCACCACGACAAAGCCAAGGGGTCCGGGTCCCTGAGCCAGTCTGGGGTGGCCGAAGGGCCTGTTGCCGGCCACACCATTGCGTGCACAGGTGAACACGTCCGCAGACCGCAGGGGCAGCGGGTCCATGTCACCACGGATGCACATGAACCTGCAGCCCCTTCAGCGCCGAGCACGCACTGGGGCATGCAGCCGCCTGTACACGCGCCTCCTGCTCGCCCCTCTCCTGGGCTGCCCTCGCACAAACCCCCCCGCACCCTCTCCAGAGACCGAGCGATGCTCCCGCAGACCGTCAGCACCTCTCCCATCGCACTCCTCTGCTCCCTGCGGCTCTGCTCGGTGCTGGAGGGGGGCGGCCAGGGAGAGCCGTTTCGCAGCCACCACATTTATTCCACTGAGAGAAAAGGCAGCAGTCTCACAGAAGCATCCTATACAGCAGAATGTATTTAAATACCTAATGAAGGAATAAATCTGTGAGAGGGAGACATTTACTGCATACTTATTCACACAGAGCCTTTGTGCAGGCGGGGGCAGCGGGGGGGCGG
>NW_008794598.1:2030698-2030966 GCF_000699145.1 Aptenodytes forsteri | reverse complement strand
TTTCGCACCCACCACATTTATTCCACTGAGAGAAAAGGCAGCAGTCTCACAGAAGCATCCTATACAGCAGAATGTATTTAAATACCTAATGAAGGAATAAATCTGTGAACATTTAACATTTACTGCATACTTATTCACACAGAGCCTTTGTGCAGGCGGGGGCAGGCGGGGTGGGGCTGCGCACTGCACCTGCGCTCCTGGCCGACAGCCGCTTTGCCAGGGTAATGAATGGCAGGAGCTCCTATTTAATGAGACTCTACCCGGCAGG
>NW_008794598.1:1994578-2030547 GCF_000699145.1 Aptenodytes forsteri | reverse complement strand
GGCGCGCCCCCCGGCCCCTGCGCCCCGGGCCGCCAGCCGCTTTGCCAGGGTAATGAATATGGCAGGATCCTATTAAATGAGACTCTACCTGTCAGGGAGGATATTGAGCACTCCCAGCCTCCACATCCATTCCGGAGGACTCGTTTCTTCTACGACAAGATGCAGCACCTTATCGACAGGGGCCTTCCCAGGGGTCTTGGAGAGCAAACAACATGCTGGGGGGGGACAGAGACAGATTGGGCCACTTTGCAGCACCAGTTTGCCTCTGCACAAGACAGCAGGGCTTTTTTTTTTTTTTTTTAATCCCCCCTGGCAGTATGTCAGAGGTTGGAAGTCATGAACTGGCAGCTCACCCCATAACACAGGCAGGACTGAAGGCCAAGGGCTGCGCTGGAGCCCCAGACCAAAGGGCGTGGGTGAAGGTCCCAGGAGGACAGTTAAGTCCTACTTGTGCACTGGAAATACGCTTCCTTCAGCCCGGGCAAAGCCCGAGTCCTCTGCCATTTTACTGCGGGTGAAAAAGCGCATTTTACTTTTGTTGTTCTACAGGGGTGAGAACAACCCGCTGCTGCGTCAGAGCAGGGAAGGAGCAGCCCAAGGCTGCGCAGAAGCGCACTCGGGTGGGATGCCTGTACCAAACCGATCGCATTTGTCTGGGTTTGGAAACAAAAACACCATAGCCCATCGAGGCTGACCCATACCCTGCGTCCCCAGCCCTTGCTGCTTGAGAAGACAGGGAGCAGGAGCTGCCACAAACCCACGTGTTAAAAGCCAAACGCCACGAGCATCACGCACAGTTCCCCCCACCTTGTGCTCTCAGAGCCACTGCCCCACACCAACAACAGCCCCCGGCGGGTTTGCCACTTCCCTGCAGAGCAGGACCACTCAGCAGGGCAGTAAGAGTAAGCGCAGGGTGGTGGTAATGAAATACAAAAGCTCAGCTGTTCGCTCACATTTTACATTTCAGGAAACTAAATGCACCGGCAAGTATTCAAGACGGATGCTGTGTGATAGAGCAGCAGCACCCGCTCCCATCCCAGCAGCCCTGCCCTCGCACCCAGCATCCTCACACCTCCAGCCATCACTCGGCTTTCAGTTTTACCTCCCCCACCTCCCAAATACAGCCAAACTCATCTTGCCCTTTGCTTGCCCTTCTGCCTGCCCTCCCTCCCCCATGACACAAAAGGTCAGTTTTGAAATTCAGGGGTCAGGAGGAAGAAATGTAGCGGGGTCTGGGGTGAGAGAAGCAGAGAGGGGAGGAATTTCACCTCTCCAACCATTTGCTTCCATGAATCAGCAGCCACAGAGCTCCTGCCAGGCACAGGGGTGCCGGGCTCAACCGGGGCAATGCGGTGGGGGCTCATGGCGACAGAGGAGGGTGCTCACCTCCTGAGGAAGGTGCCCCCCATCCCACAGCCCTGGGCAGAGCGGCACAGCAGCCCCCGCTCTCCTGCGGTCTTTCTCTCCTTTTTTGCATTATCCCAAGCTTATCAAGATGCCAGCAAAAACACACCTAAATGCCAAACCCCCAAAGCAAAGCTACAGCAGAAGCAGAGCAAGAGGAAGTTAAAGATGTGCTTAACATATCTGGAGTTTTACGTTTTCCATGTGCAGAGCTGAGTGAGGCAGCCGGAGAAAGCAAAGGTCCTTCAGGTCCCTCTCCCGGTGCCTGCTAAGGGGACGGAGTGTGGCTTATGCTGCCTCTTTGCAAGCAAGGTCTGGGGTGAATAAATATATTATCCCACATTGCTTATATCATCACTTATGCCCTAAACACCAGCTTTTGGGTTTTTTTTCTTTAATCTACATTACCACATATACTCGCTATCTGCCAGACATCTCCATTAGCTCTCCTTTTCAAAACTGTTTCTCCTGCTGCCTAAACCTCTACAGCCAGAGCCAGTCACTTTGGGAAACCCCGAGATGATTCCTCCCTGCTCGGGGATTTCACACTTGTCTCTTTCTGCTGAAAAGGTACAAACAACAGCTATGCACAGGAGGAAACGAACTCACTGAGCATCCCAACCAACTTACAAGATGGCTTAAAGAGAATGGAGAACAAGGGATGAACATGGAGCTGTAACATCCCTCTCTGGAGCATGGGAACACAGCGGCTGCCTCACTTGAAGATGAACCGTACCCATATGCGTGACCCTGAGCCAGTGCAGATGCAATCGCACCCAGGAGAGAGGGCAGCCCCATTTCAAGGGAAAGGGGAGATCTCTGGCTGAGGAAGTGCAGCTGCAATTGGGGAATATGCTGCGAGAGCAAAAAATGCTGTTTTCATGTAAATGTCCCTAATAATAAAAGAGCGAACGAAGAAAGCAACACATACAAACAAGAAATAGTACATTTGTGCTAGAGGAGCAGAAATTATTCTAAAAAGAGCGCTTTATCAACATTTTCCAGAAGGCATCGGCTGGTCTTTAATGCTAGTCGAGGAATAACACATTGATCCTGCTGAACCCGGGCTGCCTGGTGCCTGCTATCACATATTTCTTAACAATCACAGTCTCGATGCAGCACACTTGAAAAACGTTAAGCTTGCTTGTTTTCTCAAGCGAATATTGAGCCACTGTTCTCGCACCCCATAACTGGCATTTTGTGCTGTTTGCCCTGTATCTGCCCACAGTTTCTACAGCCATTCCTGCTGCATTTCCATGGCAATCTGGACTCTGAAGCTGCTGGTATCAGCCTAACCCCAGTCAAACCCCACCAGCAGCAACAGGGTTTTCCCCTGTACACAGAAGATTTGATTGCTCTCTCAGCTACCAATATTGAACTCTTTGCTTTTATTAGTTATGTGAATACCTTCCTCTCAGACCACGCTGTAATGGTTTAAGCCCCACAGCTTTTCTAAAGGTCAGTGCTTCCCTCTTGCAGGGAGGGGTAAATCCAATCCAAACTGCTGAAAATAAGTCCAAAGTTAAGTCTTTGGAGTTTTTAGCCGGTAAGTCCCCAGTCATGCTCCTAAACAGCTTCCTGGAGTGAGAAAAGGCGCTCAGGACCCTCAGTCCCTTCCTCACGCAGCAGCATCCCACACGCTGAGTTTAACAAGCAGCAGGGAAACAGGAGACGACGTCTGTTGTCCCTTGATTGAATGTCCTACTAGTTCAATGGGAAAAGTGCTGGAAACATGGGGTCAGCTCTCACAGCAGCTGGGCTGAAGCACGCCGAGGGAATTTCCACTTTAGCTTTTAATTAGTAAGTGCAAGCTGCAGGACACATCTCCAGCAGAAAACAAAAACGCTGCAAGAAACTCTCCAACAGCTCCTCAGAAGAAGAGCATCACGAGCAAAACACTGGTGTGGTGCCGGTGCTGGGAAAACTGCGGCACAGCGACTGTCTCACCATTAGCCCCACGCCTGCACCCCGGCATGGCAGCGCTCCATTAAAGCTGGCAGCCTTGTAAAAATCAAGGGCAAATGTTAGCTGTGCCCTATGCAATGGCACGTGTTTTGTTCTGAAATATAGGACATTTAAACATATTTATCAGTTGATTACTAACCGTGAAGCTCAGTATTTATCTTGTTTGCTTAGCACTTTGGATTATAAAGTAATTTTCAGACAAACTCCCTGGAAAGTTAGAAAGTGATGTTATCCCCTTTTCCTGGTGGGAAAACCGCAGGCAGAGAGCAGCCTGCCCCTGAATTTCAAACTTCTCAGTCTCTCTTCCACTATACCCGTCCCTCAACCTGTACCTTCCAGATTATTCTAGTTATTTATTTCTCAATAACAAGACCAAGTTCCCAATGTAAAAGGCTTTGCACAAAAAAAGCATGAAAAGAAAACCAGAGAGGGTCAAGCCTGCTGTCCTTTGGCTTCAAAGCTCTGCAGAATGATTTAGCCCAAACATACTCAAGAGGTGCAATCAGTCTGAGAGTCCAAAGAAAGGTGAAGGTGGGAGGAGGGGACTCTGGTTTTATTCCAACTCTGCCATTTACTAATTTAAGCTTATAAGACCAGGATAGCCCCTTCGCTTCTGCGTGCTCACTTGCATTTGCGGTACAAAGTCTGTCAGAGCGGGAAGCTTTAAGAGCATCAGGCAAAAAGCATCAAAGAAACTCAGAACTGAAAGCAGGCAAAAGGATGCTCTGTTTTTCCACTAATAAGCCACTGGCTGCAGGATGACTAGCAAAAGCAAACAGTGCATTAGTCAGCCAAATGTTAACTCAGAGCTGCAAGGCTGCAGGCTGCGAACACTCCCAGCCGCTCGGGAAGGTAAGTGCTCCCAGCTGGAGGCACAGCGATGTTTATTTGAAAGACCTTGTTTTACCACGGTGTCTCTTCCTCACCCTTTTTTCTTTACTTTGAGCAGCTCAAGGGACAGGCTCTTGTTCTTTCCGACTGATGGGGATCTCAGGGTTGGCATCCTCTCCAAGCAGCAAATGCAAATCACTCTCTAAGTTAGTGGCAATGACCAACTTAACAGGCCCCACTGCTTTTAATGAGCTGATGAGGGGGAGGAAGGGGCCGAGGCAAGACGAACAATTACCACCTACCGTCACCGCAGCGCTCTGTGCTGCCTGACTTGCGCACTTTACAGGATGCTCAGGCTGGTTTGCGTAAGGCCTGCAGGCAGGTTTATGAGATTAAAGCCCAGCACACAATAAATAATTTAGCAGTTTACCACAAAAAAAAATTCCCGCACTGTATAATAGCTAGGCTATATGATGTGTACATTCATTTTAAATGCACATCACTTTCATCTACATGTATCTTGATGCAAAGACATGTAACCGAGTGAGAAGGAACAACCGGGAAAGGTGACAGGGTCCCCGGCTGAGGCGCAGGCAGGGGATGATGGGACAAATGCTGCCGAAGCCACTTACTAATTATTCCAGGCCTGCCCGTGCTGCTGCCTGCACTCTCCTGTTTGCATGCGTGTGTCAGAGGCATCTTAAACCCTCGCTGAGCCCATTATTCCTCCACCATCCTCCCCTGGTCCCAGCAGGCTGCCCAGTATGGACTGGCAGTGGCTAGTGGCAGCTGCCCTCAGCTCAGCACTGACCGGGAGCGCGGTGCGAAGCCCCGTGCAAACCCCACGGGACCGACAGCTTTTGGTCACGCACCGGGCAGCTTTGGCCCAGCCAGCCATCGTCCCCTCTTTCGGGGGGATTGCATGGCGTTTGCGGTGCGGCAGCACCTCAAGGCTGACAGCAGGCCCTGGAGCACAAGGCTGGGAAAAGGTTTATAATGTTATAGACAGGGAATGGATGCACAGGGAAACCTGCCCGTAAGGGAGAACTGCCTGACAGATGGGAATCACTGCCACATCTCCTTGGTCCCAGGCCAGACCTTTCTGTGACCAGACCACAGATCCCTCTCAGTGTCCTCAGGGCTCACCGAGCCGCAGGTGGGATATGGCCATGTACAGGGGTGTAAATCACAAGGTGCAAATTCAAGTTATAGAGCAGAAAATTGCAAGCTTGAGTAACATTCAATGTCAGCTCAATAAAACCGGTGGCTAACATGAGAAGAATCCAAGCATCCTTACCACCCACACAGTACCACCACATTTCTCTCCCCCAGCCACTAGATGTGGCTCCCTCCCCGCCTGATTAGCATCATCTGAGATTTGAGACACACCTCATGAATGGCCATAATCTTCCAGCCTACAGTTAAGGTGACAGCAGGGGAAAAAAAACCCACAACCAAAACCTAAATGCATGGAAAGACTGAATGCATCAGACCCTCGGACAGCGTGCAGGCAGGACGGGGTGGCTGGGAGAAGAGCCAGGAGTTGCTACCACTGCTGGTAATAAGCAGCAGTCATATTTAGACTTAGTATTTTGTTGCTCTTTTCGTCCAAGTCTCAGCCAGGAAAGCCTATGGCCTCACCACGGACCTTGGGGAACTTCTCCGGTGCAAAATTCCCCTGGGCTCTGCACTCCCCAGGCCCTGGGAGCTCCCTACCGTGGGCGGGGGTTTATCTCCCTCCTTTATTGCTCAGGCTGGGCTGCCTGCAAAGAGCTCCCTGAAGGCCTCAGAAATGTAGGCATCTGCCTGTCCATGCATCTCGGCAGAAATGAAAAGAGGGTAATAAAAGGCAGGGGGAGGTGGGGAGACTATGCATCATAACAGGCGTAATGGACTAATGCTAACATAGAGACTGGCCGCATCCAATCCACGCCTGTCTGACACATCCATAAATATCAGGCAGACGTTCAAGTGATGGATTTGCCTTTGCAAACCATGCAGTATTTTACAGCCCTGCTAATGCTGTCGTTGCCCTGGCCAGCAGCAAAAAGCAACTGTAACAACAATGGGTAGTAAACTTGATCGTGGGATTGAGGAAATATTAAAGGCAGCATCAGTCAGATGCACAAGGGAAAGCCTAACAAACAGCAAGTCCCATCACAAGCCATGGTGGTACTGCTTTTGCATGGCATTTCACTCCCCGATTTTCCCCAAATCCCAACCTTTTTGCAGCAGCACGGGGGCCATGCCAGCACGCAGAATTCTTCCTGCGGATTCCCCTGTCTCTCCCAGCACATTTGTGTTTTCCACATTCATTTTTTGCCTCAAGGACGCATTTAGAGAAGCAACATAGCATGGTCTTCTCACAGTATTTCTTGCCACCCAGGGATTTAAGATCTTACAAATGGACCAAAACTCATGTTATTTTGACCTCTGAGGATTTTTAAAAGCCTGCAGAAAAAAATATATATAGTAAAGAAAGCATGAACTTCTTGACTCATAAATAGAAAGGCAGGAGTCTAACACTGCCCTCCCCCAAAAAAACAACAACATCCAGAACACAGCAACTTCTTCAGATTCACACTCAGAGGAAAGCAGGGGACAGTCAGAAAAACTAACATGAATTCACAAAATAGTTTGGTATTTCCTGATATTTTTTCACCAAGATTACTTCAAGAAGAAATGCATTACTGAACTAGATGAAAATGTATCTCTGCTTCTAGCATGAAACGGAGGAGGAATAACTTCTGCCTCACTTCATGCTCATTAAGGAGAGAATACCTCTTCTTATAAAAGGTGTGGGGATTAATTATCTTCTAAATATGTTAAAGAAAAAACCCATATGTGCACAAGGGGGAAAAACAGCCTTTTTGGTAACTATTTCCTGATAGTTACTTTGGTAACTAGCCCCAAAGTACACGGACTGATGCACCTCAAAACTCCTTTTACCCTCACTGCTCCTTTTACCTTCGGTGTGCTGCTCCGAGCTTTATTCCTGCCTGCATAAAAACCCAAGAGAACTGGGAAAGATGAGACATGAGACATTTTTCTGGTTTAAGGCTGCGTGCACCTAAGGGAGGCACCAAGAGAGACTTCATGTCAAACCTCCCAGGACCTTGCCAAGTGCTGAGGGCGGTGCAGGAGCAGGAGGTAGGTGCTGCAGGGAAAGCCCAGCAGCGCGTGGAGCCACAGTGTCCTCCTGCTCCTTTCCCAAAAGCAGAAAACCTCCTGTGGCATCGCCAGCAGAACTCGTCCTATATTGTGATGTTTAAGACAATCACTAAGAGCGTTTGTCAGGGAGCGCCAGGACCAAATCCCAGAGATGAATCTACACAAAGAGCTCTTCAAGAGAAACCCCTTTCAGCACGTGGAGCCCCTTGCCTTCGGGGTGCTGGTTGCTGCCGGTGGAGCTGGTAAGATCTCTGAGGCAGGCTGTTTTTCATGCATAATGCTGTCCAGCCACTTGCAGTCTTTACTAGCTCCACTTTGTTTGGAAACGAATAAAATGTAATTGTTGCACTCAAAAATTTCAAGCTGATTTTTCAAGGTGCCTGAACCTGAGTAAGAACCAGAGTCATCGCCATCTTGTGCGCCAAGAAACAGATTAAAGCAGACTCTGAGCCCACCTGGCTCGATTTCACATAGCATTTCCTAAACACCTGCCCCTTAGCTCTCCAGCAGCTATGAAAATACACCCCAACTTCTCTTTTTTTATTTTACTTGCTCTGCCAGGCAACAGATAACAGAACTAGATAAGTAATGTTGGGAGAAGAGGAGGCCAGTTTCATGCCTTTAAGAGGTGGTAGGGACATTCCTGAACCGCTCAAAAACAGTCTAGAGGGACTTGGCAGCTCTGCCCCTTCTCCAGCCCTGAAACATGTGCATTAGTGCTCTCCTTTGGCTTCGATCACTTTTCATCTTTCCTTGCACAAATTCCAATTAATAAATAAGACTCCAACTTCTGGCTACTAACAATAACAAATGTAAGGGACCATCAGTCATTTTGGGGACACATTTCGGGGGTCACAGTTTGACAGCACCCTTTTTACACAGATGGAAGCAAAGGGGAATTACTGTCTGAGGCTTGAAAATCCTTGTTTAGGGAGAAAAAGAATCCCAGCTTCTCCGACCACACCAGAGCAAGCCACCAGCGATACAGGACCAAATAAACACCTCCTTATTTCACGTCCTAAGGCAAGAAACAGGGACTTTCAATTAAACAACTTCTTCAGTCAAGCAAGAATCATCTGCCATCTTACACCTCTGCAGGGACACAGAGGTCTGTGCTCTGAGGATGATGGATTGATCACTGAGTCAGCAAAGCACCCGACCTTACAACCTATAGCTAAAACTAGGCATCTCCTTTGGAAGGAGATCTGCAAACAGATGATTTTCATCTGTTCAATAACAGCCTGATGTCCTCTTGGCTTCTCTACACACTGATGCAACTGACTTTTTCCTAAAGTGCTATGGAATGTGTGCGGGGGCGATAATTAAGGATAAATTAAAAGGATGAGATAACCATCCATAGAACGAAGTCAGATAAGGACAGGTTCAGACATATATTTCATTGTGAAAGACCTATTTTATTCCCACTAATGGAACAAATTAAATCAGCCAAGCTGAATAAAACTATCACATACCAAGATGTAACAACACACTTAAAGTTCGCCTTTCCCCAACTGCATAATCCAATCAGTTATCACTGTCCCTTGCAAAAGTAGAGGTTCACCTTCGTTGAAAGCAAGGACAGACATTACACACCATGCATTCAGGCATTCAACAGGTAAACATGAATGAGTTTCCAATCATGAAAACTAGTTACAGCGCTACGTATTTTTCTGTAGCACTTCTCCAGACAGTTCCCAAGCAGCTCTTCATGGGTGACCTTGCGTGCCAGAATTGATTCAAGCCATGTACAGCGCAGCTGCCATTGGGACAGCATGTTACAGGAGTTCAGAACAATGCCTGTTGCCCATTTATCCAGGAGGATGGGGTGGGAATTGAGATGCACACACTGTCCTTCACCTCAGGGCATCTGAAATAACCAAACCTGGGTTCTTGCCTGTAGCACCAAAGTTTACACTGAAGACAGACAATGCAGAGCACTTTCAGTTTCCTTTGTAGAAGCAACCCCTGGATGCAGAGCCCAGCCATCAGACCTAGCACGGATAGCTCTAATACACCAGCACCGAGAAGCATGCCCCACACCTCCGAGCATCTTCAAGCACGCAGATCAAAGCCTTATCGCCACCGGAGCAACTCAGTGCTGGGTGAAAACCTGGTACATCATCACTGTTACTGTTTTTCCCTGGGAGCCATCGCATGTGCCATCCAGGAGCGTACCCAGCTCATGTGAACGGAGGCAAGGGATGGCGAGGCTGCAGCCTCCCACTGCAGGAACAGCATTTTTCCTACAGCAGGCATAAACAGCATGATGGTAAAATAATACATAGACAGTGCACTGTCAGACATAGAAGAGACATTTATTTATTCTTGATCACAAACAATGTCCTCCATTGACAAGCTGAATGAAGGGCACTTCACTGATTTATTAGATCTAATAAGAAACACACCTCTTGGGATGAAATACAAGATTGATTTTTAGTGGTGAGCCATGCTGCTATCCCAGCCACTGTGCTCAGCCTGATGAGATTGAAACAGGGCATGCACAGGGACAGAGAGAGTTGAAACAGCATTGGGTGGGAAAAATAAATGGAAAGATTTGCACGAGGAAGAGGAGCCGAAATGGAAACACAGCTTGCGATAGCAGCCCTTTAAACTGAGGGCTACTCTTTTCTTCCTGCAATCCTTCTCTCCCACTAAGTCTATCTATCTTAAGAGAAGAACAGCAAACTACTAGGAAGTTTAAGGGCAACTCCAGTGCTGTTCTTGGGAAACCTCCGAGTCAGACTCTTCCCATGCATCTGCCTTTCAGAGGAGCCCCTCTAAATATAGCAAGTGTAATTTTCACATCAGTCTCAGCATCTAACAGGCAAGCCACATTAGCTGAGTTCTGTGGATGCCGTTTTCCATCAGGAAAAAGACAACTAGCACAGCAGTGCTTAGCTTGAGGCCCTATTAATAGCAGCCCTAATTATATGGCTGCAAATTTAATTCATAGCAATGGTTAGTGTCAAAATCAAAGGCATCACACATCAATATTGATGGAATTGTATGAAGCCCATAAACAGAACAAGCAAGCCAACACATCTCCCTGGAGCAGTTAGTTGCTGTTAACTGTTGCATTAATGTCTCTTCTAATTTTGCTCGATGAAAATTGTTTTATTGCAGGAATCCACAATTCTGAATGATTACGTCTCTAACATGATCCCCTTCCTCCTTGCTCCCCCAGCCACGAAGCTGAGACACTTTGGAAAGACAGCTAGACCACCAAGCTGCAGGGAGAACTGCATCCCACGTACCTGTGCTTTATCCGAAAGGTCACGGCATCATCAGCACATTTGCTTTTCACCCACTTAGGGAAAACTGCTGAGGAACAGTAGTTCTCAAAAAGAGCGATCTGCCAGGGAGCAGATGGGGGGCATCGCGGGGGTGCAGCCATTTCGTACAGTACATGCACCGAGCACACCACGAGTCCCCCCAGATGAGGCATGCCCCACGTACAGACGGATTGCAATGAGAGGCAGCGGGCTGGTCGAGTCAGTGCTATGCAAGAAAATTCCTCCTCCAGCACTGAGTTTTAATGGAGATTAGGTCCATAGATTCATCCTTCCCCCCCTTCAGTAGTAACCAGGGACAGACGATGCACTCACGTGTGTCACCAGCTGTGCGAGGAGCAGCTGACCGGCCCAGGACAGCCACAGCAGGTACAAGCCCTCAACCCTGAACTCAAACCCTGACCCCAGCAAATGCTCTGGTTCCCCGCAGGAAAGATGCCAAGTTCATTGTCAACTGACTTATCTGATATTATTGACTTATTTGTCAGCAGCTCTGGCACCAACACCCCTCCGGCGCAGCACGGCTATGCCGAACGCACAGCCGGGCTGAGCGGACTCCTTGGGCGACCTTGTCCAGGCTGCCCGCACCGACCAGACCCCTCAGGGCTCCAAAACCTGCAAAGCAAGCGGCAAGCTCAGCCTGGGAAAGCTGCCAGCCTCGCCACGGGGCCCTGTGCTGCTCCTGAGCAGACAGAAAACTTCTCTTCTTCCTTTACACGTCAGCCAGTGCCAGCTGCTGAAAGGAGCAAAAAGGGACTTCAAATGTATCCAGGAAACAGAGAAGGGGGCAGAGCTAGCAAACACGGGGCTGTACCGAAGAGCGCAGGCAGGGATGCCTGGGCAGGCAGGGGCGTGGGGACCTTCAGCATTCAGCTCCTTCGGAAGAGAGAGGCTGAAGCAGCAGCAGCAGCCGCCGCCGCTCTCCTAGGGAATGTCGCACGAGGCAGCTAGGTGAATAGCTAATGGGAAGAAGGACATCAGTGAGATAACACAGCATTTTCAGTAATGAATTCTCACTGGGGAAGCACAGACAAATTTGAAAGATTTCAGAACTGGCTCCCTGACTTCTTTCCTCCAGCTACACAAAAGTGTCTTCTTTGAAATCCCAGACTGAGCCAGCAGCTTGTTTCCAAAGTAAATCAACAGCTGTGGGAAAGGGAATAGGTGTGACATAGCTTTCAGACATTAATTGTGTAGGTAGATATGCAAGGTGGCGAGCTGGAGGAGACAAGACGTCTATCTGTAAATCTCTGGCACTTACAGAGGTGCGTACATTTTTACCATCCTCATTTCACATATGGGGAAAAGAGATATGGAAACAGTCCTGAGCATCCTGAGCACTCAATGACTTCAAGACGTGTCTGGTCTTGGAACGCGCACAAAAACTGGAGACAACCTGTTAACTTCCCACTGGGTCTGCAATGCCTGCTCTGCAGTGGGTCTCCCAAAAGCCCCACAGTTCAATGAAAAGCTGCTTCCTACGCTTCATGTGACCTCTCTTAGGCCACGTAAAAGACAATCCCACATGTCAAATGAGAAAAGATTTACTAAAGTTGTGGACAGGACCGCAAGGTAGAGAAGAACAACATTCCCAGCCCCACGCAGCAGAGGACGGGACAGTGATCGCTCCAGCTAATGATAACGGGAGGCACAGGTCTCATCAGCTGCAGACAACTCTGATATGTGTTAAATCAGGGCGCTTGGCAGATACCACGAGAGGCTGACTGCAGTGAACGCCTGGAATGAATTTGCTCGAGAGATAAACCAATTTTCTCAGTGCCTAGTTACCACTGGCTCAAACACAGGTAAAACATGAAGGATTCCCGCAGCCCGCCTTCCCCATCTCCCCCAGTCCTGCCCAGCTGCCTGCCTTCTGGACAGAGCAAAGTGAATGGGCATGAATAGATCAACTTCACATCAAAAAGGTAGGTGTTCAATGTAGAATAGCACAAGGAATTAAGCTGTGCTGGAGAGACTGCTTCTTCTGTAATCCTACATAATTCATGGGACGCGACAGTGAATACCTAGTGTGCAGGCACAAGCTGTTTGCTTTAACTGCCTCTAAATGAGGCACCTCCCCTATCCCCCCCAAAACACTGCGAACAGCAAGTACCAGGCTGCATGGCTGGCTTGAAGCTTGACAGCATATGCATTTGCAATATGCTGAGGGCGCCTCTTCCATCCATTTAGCCAGAAAAATCCCGGCGCTCCTGTGTGCCACAGCGGGTGGGGTGGGCAGGGAGGAGAGGGGCTCTGCTTACAAGCCCACTCTCCCCCCATGTTCAAAATTGCCCCACTGACACTTGAAAGGCACCAGGGAGGCACCTAATTTACTACTACTCAGCACTTGTAAAGTGCTGAATGAATATTAATGAACTGATGTAATTAAAATGATGCAGACATTCAAGTGTAGTATCTGCCTGTCCTTGTATCTTCCTGGATAGATGAGGGAGAAATTCCCTGCTGCTTAAGAACACAAAAAATTAACAGCCTGCTGTTGATTACATTTGTTAACTCTTTCCCTGGTACGAAGAAGCAGGATCTGCATTTAGCGGGTTCACCTAACGCTATCATTTATATTTTAGGTTAATTTGAAGGATCTCTGCTTTCCAGGGCAGAATCTCTAAGGCCGATTTTGCTGGAGCTGGATCAGACTTCTGCAGACACTGATGAGCTGGCTTCCAGTTGCAGCTCCAACTCTAAAGACCAACGGCGGGGGAGGGTGTGGGGGGGGGTGTCCCCTCTACTTACACACCCCAAGGCCATTTCCACACTCATTTTAAATATGGAACTCCTGAGAGAGGACTAGTGAGGACCACACTCAACAGACGTATGACTGGGCCTGACCAGCCTTTGCATACTACTTACTGAAGAGCGGTTCAGAAGACACAGAGGGGGGAAATCCCAGTTCGACTTCAAAATCCTAAAACCCACCGGAGCCCCTCCACCCTCTGCATTGGGGGAGGAAACCAGCGGGACCATCTCTTTGCCCTGGGCAACTAGCCCCAGCCTTTGTGATGCAGAGGGTGAGGAATGTTATCCTCCAGGACTGATCAATCATCCAACTGTCAGAGGGAAGAGCAGGAGGTAAAAGGCTGAGAGAAGCAGTAGAACTCTGCCCTGAGGCTTGGCTTCCAAAAGCAACCAAGTTAACCCATTCCTATCTCTCCATGACCAAACATCCTGCCACCATCAGCAATTTTGCCATCACCAAAAGCTTTCTAACTCGCGGTCTTCTACACAAGTTGCAGAAGGATTGCTGGAAAAACTCAAAACTACTGCAAGATTTCCATCAGTGTGTCAAAAAGGAGGAAAGATCTGAGACCTTGGATACAGCTTGCTGAGGTTGACTCAAACTCAGAAATTGCAAGCCAGCTCCTCGCTCGTCTCTAATCAAACTGGCCCATTATTGCCCTGATAATTTCTGCATCAGCCCCACAACACACACACACATGCCATAGTTTACTGAATGATAAAATGCAAAAAAACCCAGACAAACAACAGGGTAACACTGTTATATACAGGCAGGTGGCGCATGCAAGAGCTGGCACCTTGCCGAGAGCTGTATTACCCTGCTGCTGAAGGAAGTCGCTGGCTGGAAGCACAGGAAGGTGCCCTCAGCCCATGCAAGGGGATGCTCTGGAGCTGTAATGCCACAGAGCAATGGGAACTGTGTAGCTTTGTCTGGTCCCTCTTCCAGGACCAGGCTGCAGCAGTTTCCACTGCACCTTTCCCAAGGCTTGGCACTTCTCTGCTTCAAAATAAACCTCAGCAACACCACTCTGCACTGACGGTGCTGATGGATGAACTTTGTCTCACCAATGCAAGGCTCTCTGTGACCCAAACCCTGTGATTTTTGCTCTTGACTGGCTCCCAGTTTCATGCTGGGAAATATCCGTAGGACACAGCAGCAGCTACACGTATCAGAGACTCCTGAGAGAGATGAGAAATGGATCCTGGCCCTCCGAAGCCACGGAAGTAAGCTTACCTTCTTCAGCTTGCCAGTCTTAGTCCCCACAAACACCACGCTGTAGCTGTTGTAGACGTAGGAAGCAACAGAAGTCATCCGGTCCCGGCTCGAGGTGAAGAGCGTCACTCCGTCCACCGGCGTCGAGCCTCCCAGGGGCTGGTTGATGTCAAGGCCGCAGAAATTGTCATCAATGGGGACTGGCTGGAAAGACAAGGTTTTGGGCAGCTGTGAGTGAAACGCATAGCACAGGGCAGCCCCACACACCCGGGCTCATGTGGAGGGGAGCCAGCGGTGCTGACAGCAGGGTGGGAGCCACCGCTACACAACCCCCTGCCCAGGGACCCTGCCAGCTTCAGCCACCTTCTGCAATGGCTTGTTCCCTTCACTGCCTGAGGCCAAGACACTCTGCAGCTGCTCCAAAATGTGTTTCGACAGGGCTGAGGAGGAACCCTAAGTCCAATAGACACTTCCACTTGTTTTCTAAATCTACTAGGTTTCTTGTGGGTTTAGCCCTGCTGCATGGCCATGCAGGAATTCTCTCCTTCAGTCATTTCACCTCCTCTCGACCCAATTTCCAGAGGTGCCGAGTAGTATAAGCAGAAAGGTGCTCAGCATCCCCACATCAGCAAAGGCTTCCCTTGAAGACCATACAAGCCCTGTTGCTGACAGCTCGCAGCGGTGCTGGCACTGCCACGCATGGTGTTGGACAGGCTCGAGTCAGTCACCAGCCAGAGGACAGCCGGACACAGCTGATCCCAGGCCATGAGAGAAGAGAGGACGCTGCTGCTGTTCACTCCTGTTGTGAGCAGCCACCTCCGTTTGGCACAAACAGCCCAGCTCCAGGGCAGAGTTAAACTTTCCCCATGTGAACATGGGGCTGGTGGAAAGGACGAGCCTGGCTGCCCTGGAAAGGTGGGTGATCACCCAGGGAACAGGCTCTGGCAACGTAAAACACCCGAGTGTTAAGTGGGAAGACGCACTCTTGTTCCTTCCGCTGCCCAGCTGTGCACACTCCCACAAACCACCTCTCTGTGCCTGTTTCTTTTCTACAACACAGGGAATATGGATACTGGCTTCTCCCTGGAACACCACTCGCCACGAGTAAAGGAAAATCATTCTGCCAACAGCTAAGTGTTATTAAGCCATATCAGCTGAGATTGCTGGAGTGAATTCCTACATGGCATAGGCAGTGGGGTGGTGACACGGGTGGCCACTCACCGTCACACTGACTGCAATCCACTTTTTTTCCACTAGGGACATTAACTACCAAACACTCAGGCCCATCTAGTTGCAACCGCGATGGGATGACTCTCCCCTGTGCAAGCCAGCGCTCAAGCTTCTCTTCACCTTCCTTCTTTCATTTCATTTAACCCACGTTTCTCTCTTTCCAGCAGCCAAACTTAATATGCTTGGCAAAAGAAGGCCCCAGGGATTCCCAAGTCAGCCCAGGAACAATCTGCATGTGAATCAAGATTAAAGAAATCACCTGAATAAAAATACAAAAGATGCAACCGCCGTTCGTATTTATCTTGTTAGTTTGCTGATACCACCCTCCTGCTCAGGGAAGGGCGAGAGACTTCTTCCAGCTTCCAGAGCCCCAGGTTGGGAACAGCAAGCACTCCCAGCAAGTTGCACACCTTTATTCATCTGCCTTAATGCTATCCCTTCCTTTCATTTTCATCACTGTCTGATAACAACAGGGATTAAAGAGGAAAAGGACTACTATGTCTGTTCAGTGTTCGGGGAAACTGAGGCACAGAAAGATTGATCCCTTTCTGCAAGCTCGTGTGCCATAGGGCCAGGCACTGATACCGGTTCTCGAGGGCTACCACGGCCAACAGCTGGAGCATCCTTACCGCTTTAGTACACTGGACGTCTTTCCCCAGCAACCAGTTGAGCTCCAGGTTGCCTTCCCCCTGGTAGCAGGACTGCAGGCGGTCCTTGATCTGAGCGTTGATGGTGCGAATGGGGAAGATGCAGAGCGCAGAGTCGTCGGGTGGCTGATGGTACTGCTTCTGTCCCTTGGAGAAAATGGCAAAGAGGACATCCTCCTGGGCCGTGATATTGAGGGACTGGGCCAGCACATCTCCTGGCTTGGAGAGGTACGCTGCTTGCAGGAGGCGGTACTCCGTGTCCCCCTTGACGCAGCCAAAGGGCAGAGAGACATAGGAGTGGAATTTGGGGTCGTCTTTGCAGAGACGGACGATGCGAGACGTATAAAAGAGATCGCTGGCAGAGTTGATGGAGACACCCTCCGGGGTCTCTGGCTGGACAGTCAAAAAATAGACAAAGTTGCCGCTGGCAAAACCATAGATGTAGAAGATGTCAAAGTGCGAAACAAGGGCCAAGGTATCTGAGGGGATTTTGATGAGGGATGAGACAAAGTCACTGTGGAGCTCATAATCCAACATTGCTGACGACTCTGGGTCCCGGGGAAGTTTGCGGCTGGAGAGGGTGGGGAAATAATCCTGCTTCCCATCCACCGCTGTGCCAATGAAGAGCTTCCCATCTTCACCGTCTGAGCGCACGATCACACCATACATTGTGCCCGTCTTGTTGACGCTGGAGAGGTAGTGCTCCTTTTTGTGCGAGGGCTCTACCAAGATGAAGAGGTCATCCAGGCGCAGCAGCTTGCAGACCCCCTGGTAGAGGCTGCCACAAGCCAGCAGCCGGTTCTCAGAGTAGTCAATGATCAGCAGCTTGTTGACATTGTTGGTGAGGGTGAGGATCTCGCTGCATGGCTGGACGATGAGGGGTGGGTAGCAGGATTTATTGTCCTCCTCAGGACCAGTTTTATGAGCCACCAAAATGGTCAGGTTACCCGAAAGCTTGTAAACCCTGTTGATAGCTCCAACGTAGACTGCTCCAGTGCCTTGGTGGACAGTCAGGTGGTTGAACGTCCAGTCCCGGTTCTCAGAGTGGAAAGTGCTGAACAAGGCATTGCTGGACACATTTCGGGAGAGCGATGCCAAGAAGAGACAGAGCAAAGCCACTGACCAGCCATCGGAGTCCGGTACCCGAGGCCAGTTCTTCCTCTGATCCATCCTGGGAAAGGCAAACTTCGTGTTCCCCGTGCGTGTCCCGTGCCCCAGCAATGTCCCTCACATGGTTCTGCAGAAAGAAAAGAAACACACAGAGCAAAGGATTAGATCCAGTGTGCCCTTCAGATAAAATTCAAAGGAGGCTTTCTAATTACACAGTCCTTGAGATAAAGTGAGGATGTCTCTAAGCCCAACAAGAATTAAGCAGGTCTCCTAACTTATTGCTAAACAGTTCAGGCTTGATGTTTTGCCACTTGGTTCAGCCTCTGCGTGTTAATTTGTTATGTGGTTTAGCTGTTTATAATGTACTCTGCTCAGGCATGGGAGGGGGTAATCAGCTTCAGCCCAAGACAAAGCCCGCAGCCCACACACCCAACCATCAATCTGCAATCTTCGCTGAAAGGATGCCTCCTGCAGGGTATGTTGTTGGAAGCAACAGAGGAAATAAGAGGTGTTTTCTACCTTTAAATCCTCTATGATTTAATTTGGAAACGTGAGGAAGAAGTCTCATGCGGGCAAGTTCATTGAGCACATACACACCAAAGCCACCAAAGCATCTCCCCTCCACCCCTCCCCAGAGCCACACGTACATCTGCAGGTGCTTTTCAGGCAGAAACTTCTCACTGCCTTCACAAGGTACTTTACTGCTAAAAATCAGCTGCCACCAGGGTGGGGGCATATGGTTAGATCAGCAACCAAACACTGCCAGCAGCACCACGTACAGGGGAAAGACTACCAATCTCCTTGGACAAATTTCCTGCTCTAACAAAACTTCCAGGTGATGATTAAAACCTACACAAAGCGACAGCTTGGACACTGGGTCCAGAAGACCCGATGCCAACCAAATTGTCCATACGCCCTTCCCGATAGCTCTATGGATAACAATCAGAAGTAGAGTCTCCTTCTACTGACGTGTTTTCACCCATATGGACAAGGTGAGGTAAGACTCGAGCTGGAGACCTCTGGTCAAAATCTATGTGGAAATGAGGCACGGAAGACAGACAGGTTTGGTGGTTGTTTGTTTCGGTTTTGTGGGTGCTCCCAAAGCACCTAGACCTCATTCAGGCCCAAGGGATGGCTGGAGCCCCGCTGATCCCCATCCCCATCCTCCCAGCTCATGGCTGTCAGGCTGAATTAGGAATCACCAGGCTGGAATTTCCTTAGGAAACAGGCGCTTGCCTCAGAGAGGCTCCAGCTGTGTGAGGCATGTTTACATCCGAGCTTTCCATCCACCCTTCCGGACAGCAAGCACACACATGCAGACACAGTAGCTGTTGAAGAGGACCCTTATAACCCTCTGCCTGCTCCACCTCATCACCTAGCACACCTCTGCTAAGATGGCAGACTCCCCTAGCAAAAACATGAACATTGAAGACAATCCAAATTCATCTGTCTCATCTAACGGGGGGTCCGGCTTGGACCATCCCCACGCAGGAGGTATCAGCTCAGTTCCCAGCTCAGCCCCAGACTTCTAGCACCACCTCAGGCTCCCACAAAGCAACTGGAAGCAATGCCAGCCGAGCACCCTGCAAGGCAGCAAGGACCCAGCTCAGCGGGGCTGCTCGGCCAGCAAAACAACACTCTGAGGTGGGCACCACGTAAAGGCCCTGAGAGCATCCCCACACCGGGGCTCCGTACCTCCCTTGTCACCACAGACATACCTGAAGGTCACTGGATTGTGTCTCATCCTTGTTATCATCTCCAGACCTGACCATGACTTGTGTTCCTGGCTTGACCTCAGCCTTGCTCATCACCACAGATGTGTCTGACCACCTGGACTCAGAAAACCATCACAAAGTTCTCCTTTATCCCAAATTACCCATTCCTTACGCGCTCCAGGCTGGACAATCAAAGGAACCATTTCAGCCTGCCTTGGGGAGAGATGTTCTCCACCACCTCACAGCACCACAGGGTTACACCAGCTCTGGGAAGAGGCTGAGGACAAGCCACCTGCCCTCTCTGCACTGAGGTTCCATCACCGCCCTCCACGGCTGTGCAAGCCCCAAGCACACGTGCCGGGGAGAAATTTGCACTCTCTGCAGATTTGACTCTTCTCCCCTGCCCTGTGTGCAAATGCAGGAGGCTGTTCCCTAGCGCAGCCCATGCTCAGCTGTCCTCACCTGCGGGCAGCCACTGATTTGATTGATGCTGATCTCCGTTTTGGTATTTAAAATAATTCACACTGCTGAAAACCTACACAGCTCATAAGCGAGTGTCACCGAATGGCCACTCTTTAGGCTTGTTAACGCCGGGAGCCAGAGACGGGTGTTTCTGAAAGGTGACAAAGGAGCTCTGTCCCTGGGCTGCACGTCTCTGTGTCACTGACAAGACAGGAGAAAGAGAGCGGTAATGGGTTTCTCATTCTGCTCAGGGATACATTTCCCCGACTGCTTGCTTCTTATTTCCAGTCTCTTAATTTCCACCTTTCGCTGAAGCAGTTTCTCTCTCTCCCAGCTAAGACGCAGACCCTGCTGCATTCTTATTATTGTTTGGATGATTGTGGCAGAAAGGAGCCGCCCACGCTGCGGACCCGAAAGTACCACAAAAGCACTGGGGTGACCTCCCCAGCTCTTCTCATTAAATTTCCAAGTGAACATCCCAAAACCGTTCTCTGAATCGAGAATCTTTCAAAAGGGCACAAATAAAACCGAGGATCTGCTCAGAGGAAAGCTCTCCATGCCACCCACCCACAAGCTGCTGGTGACCCGCGGTGGGCACCACCAACCTGATCACGGGCACTGGGATCTCAGAGCAGCTTTGCTCTTGGATAACACGGCAGTGCAGCCCCAGACACCGAGAAGTCTGTGTGTGTCGCTGGCAGGGAGATGCCAGCCGGCAGCACGGTGCCTTCTAGGTAAACACACAGGGAACCCTGTGCCGTGGAAGAGCTCAAGAGGAGCCCAGGAAAGCTGGCACGAGAGCTGCAGATACGGGAGTCCCGCAGAGCGGCCAAGTCAGCGGCAGAGCACCTCCAGATCAACGCATGAGAAACCTCGAGCGCCGCGGTGCCCCAAGCAAGTGCAAGGGGCTGAATAGACATGGCAACCCAACTCCCCTCGCCTTGCGGAGGGCACAGAGGTGGTGGCTGCAGCACCAAAGGCACAGAGAAAGCAGGCTTTGCCCTGGGCAGCACAAATGGGCTTTCCTCCAAGACCAAAGCATCCCTCACTAGCAGGAGCCCAAAAATAAAGCCTACCTCAGTTTCTCATTCCCTGAGAGGAGATGCTTCTGGAGCAGAGGGCTCTGGTTCAAGGGAAGTCCAGTAAGTGAAAGAGGTTCTGCAGAGAATGGGGAGGCTCTGCTGTAAAGCTCAGCACACAGTTTTCCTGCTCGGCAGCTTTCCAATTTTTAAAAAGTTGTTCCATTGCAAAGTGAGAAAAGAACAGTGCAAGCTAGAAATTAATAAATTTAAATAATTAAATTTTATATACATATATACATATGGGACAACAGAAGCTCTTCACTTGGACCACAGCAGTGTTACATCTTTTCCAGCAACATTTTCATTCGGAGACAGCACAAAAGCCAGAGCCAGTCTGGAGCTGTTGCGCAGCAGAGCTGTTAGCTGAAGCCTAACTTCTATGCAGTGCCTTACAGTGAAGGTTTTGCAGAGTATTTGTGAACAGTCACTGCCAAAGGCAAGAGAGATCATCCAGGAAGAAGAATCTGCACTTTCAAACATTATTTGAAGATGACAGAGCATGGCTGTGAACTGACATCCTACCCGAACGAGCCAGGGAACCACGATCCATCGCCAGCTCCATGTCAGCCCCTGCGGAAGCAGCTCCTGCCGGCTCCCCACCACCCCAGGGCCGGGGTGGGCAGGCGGAGGGGCAACATGTGGGTGCAGGACACGGATTAAGCAGTGTTCAGTGATACAGATATCAAACATCAACAGAAACCCATTGCATGCCCTACGGAGGAGTTTGGGGATGGCTGAGTACAGCTGGGGAGTTAAACACCAGGGAAACAGGCGAGTGGGCAATTTTAACTCTGATCCTTAATACTATTTGACCATTAATTTTCCCTCTTTTTTTGGAAGCGAGTTTAAAATATGGCTTTAAAAGCAATCTGAAGCTATTAGTAACGCAAGGTGAAAGAGAGAGTAAATTCAGGGACACGATATAAACCCAAGCAGCTGAAAGGCCTCAATTAGGCTGAAAGGAGTTATCTGGTATTTAAATAATTATTAGATTGAAGGAATAATCACAGGTCTGAGCCGATTTTTTTCCCCCCACTGTCATCCTAATGGAGACTATAATATTATTATTCAAATGCCCATGATTCTCATTGAGGGGGGAAGAAAAAAGGGCTCATTTAATCTCCATGCGACAGGGCTTCAGGAGGCCCGATTAGTCACTTCTCTTATTTCAGCTGTCACTCACTCACAGGCACCACAGTTTGTCATTAGTGGTATTTTATGCACATGAAAAAAAAAAAAGAGCAAAAAAGGAAAATTAAAGCAAAACCAAAAAGAGAATCTCCTGTGGAAAATGACGGATCAAAGGACCAATTTTGATGTCACCAGAGCGGCAGCTGCGCTTGTTTCGTGGTGCCGGTATCTTTTCTTTTTGGGTAGGGTTGGTCTCGTGAACAGTGATTTATACGCAGCCCCACGCCAGCACTGCTGAGCCCTCACCGGCTGCCTCTTCTCCGTCGGGTCCTGCACGCCTGGGACACGCCATCCCCTCCGGAGGAGGCAGCTCCTACAAGCCCCTGCACCTCCGAGACACAGCAAACGCATCTGCACCGACCCCAGCATCCTCACCTCCGCCCTCCCGGCCCCAGCTCTCAGAATCCGAGTGCCATGTGCTCTTCCCAGGCTGTCCCTGCATCGCTCCCGGCCCGGAGACCACAGGGGTCCCCAAGCACCCCACAAAGGGGGAGCAGAGCAGGCAATAAAAGCCACTATGTTTTTTCTCCTAAGGCCACGTGGTTTTGGAGAGTTGCCTCACAGAACGAAGCCTCCTGAGAAATGACTGAGCTTGCAGGGAGGGGGACAGCAGGCCTGTGATTGCCTTCTAAGCTGGAGGTGAATTCTGCCCTTTTTGCTTTTTATAGTCAAATAAGATTCATTGCTGCGAGGCCGGGAGCAGGGAGACCGGCTGGCTCATGCTGCTGACCTCCCCTGCAGGTCACCGGGCTGTCAGAAATCCCCCAGAATTATCGAAAGGGTCACCAAAAGGGCAGGCTACACTATATAAACTAAAATACAAGAACAAACCATTTGGAACAACCTCACCCTTGCACCAGCCTGACCCTTTCTCTTTGCATTGGCTCCATATCGTATCTGCCAACTGGAATGAGGGAAAGAAGCCGAGAGCTTGGCCATTTCTTCATAGCAAGTGAGAACACGCATGCCGGGTCTGCATCCCTCCTGGAGCCCATCGGGAATTTTTCTATGAAACATTTCCAACCATTAAAGCTGCCGTAGTGATTTATCCCCTTTGAAGAAGAGATATTCAGGACACATTTGTCAGCTACAGAGGAAGACCTCACAATAATTAATAGGGTTTTGTTTTGTTTTAATTAGACAAATGCTCTGAGCCAAACTGTTTGATCTAAGCATCTCTGAGCTCTGGGACCTTTCCAGCCCGGATCGGAGGTCCGGGTCTCAGTCCTGCCTCCTCAGCAGCCAGAGGAGCCCCATGCTGCTGAATCCCACCCCCTTACCCAGCAGAAACCTGCATACCTGCTCACTCAAGTCCCTTCCCTGCTCTCAGCGTCTTCACCTCTTTCTCCAGCAAGAGAAGCCTTGGCACGTTCGAGCCCCGAGCAGAGGATTTTCCCAGCCATCCCAGAGCAGGGCTGTTGGGAGCTTCAGTGCCCATCGCACACCGCAGCAGCCGTGCCGAGGAAGCCCGAGGTGCAGCAACGGGGCATTTTAAAGCCAGGTAGGGTGTAACAGCCAGCTCAATCATTTGCTTCAAAGTTCGACACCAACTGAAGTTACTGGCAGCTTGATGTGAAGTAATTACAGTTTTGTAATGCAGAGCAATAAGGAGGACTCCTAGCGCCTTTTTTTTTTTTCTTAATAAGAGTATTTTGACTCTAACAACAATAAGAGCAAATTGTAAATCACCAGCAAGGTGCCTGGCAGCGGGTCTGAGGTTTCTGCAGAGGTTACTGAACCACAGGGACAACGAATACCAAGCCTTTCCTAAAGCATAACCTGCAACACTGAACCCTTTGGGTATCAGGCTGAAAACCACCTTTATGCCTCACCCGTCTGCTTCGCTGCCCCTCGGCAGCGCCTGTCCCCGGCTCTGCAGGGCTCTGCTGGCAGCCGCAGGCAGGAACCGCGGCCAGGAGCTGCGTCCCCACTTCCCCAGAGCTGCTTATTCACGGGGATGGTATTTGACAGGCTCGTCAGCTTTCTGAGAAAGAGTTAAGAGTGCAAAATACAGTATTGTGATTATTGCTTCCTCCAGCCCTGGGACAAGGAAGAGGAGGGGAAGAACGAAACCCAGCCATGAAAAGGCATTTCCCTGATAACAAACACGATTGCATGAATTATGCACAAAATTTGTTCATATTGTCCAGACTTCAGATATTGTTTATACAATGCATACCGGATAAGCCACCTCTCCCCCCCATCTCCCTCTTGAGCACACACATCCCAACAGGTCTGGGGTAAAGAGAAACACAAAATCCCAGGGAGAGACCCGCTGTAAGCCTCATCTTCGCAACTGCATTTTGGAGAGCACGGTGCAGCACCCTGACCAGGGGTCTGACATTGCTCCTGGCTTTGTCCCAGACTTGCTGAATAGACCTGGACAAGTCATGTTACTCTTTGCCTCAGTTGTTCCACCTGTGAAATGGGGATAATGCTCTCATACATGAGGCATTCAGACGTTCAATCGATGGAAGATTCAAAAGAGAATTACCAGGTATAAACTGCTGTAGTAGAGTATGTGTAAGGGACTGGTTTAACGCTTCTTGGTGCGCCTCTGTTCATAAACTCTTTGAGCAGAGATTGTTCAACAGAGCAGGGCTATACTCCCCTGACAGTGGTGACAAGCAAACGTGGGCACAGCTACCTCTGACCCTCAAGGATGCTGAAACATCCCTGCGACACAGCAAGGAGGCATTTCTTTAACACTGACAAAATCATCACCGTCTCCAAGGGAGCACTGGCTCCTCTGGCAAATCTAAAGCAGGACTGCAGCTGTGGCTCTGGCATGGCTTACACCCAGCTGTGCACTGCAGCTGGAGACATTTAACCCACCAATCCCAAAAGACATCCAGAAAAATTCACAGTCAACCTAGGACACCTAGGTGGCAGAAATTAGACACCTTTTTCTTTCCCTGTACTGATACTTGACACCTGCTATCTGAGAAACCCCAGCTGGCAGCTATTGAGCTTCGAGTACACTGCTGTGAAATAGCTTATAAATTACCTTGCATCAAGAGAGGTGCTGGGAAAAGAGGACTTTATTCACCATGCAGTCCCTGAGGACAGACCCAAGGCTGGTGACAACACCACGCGCTGGAGCACAGAGCAGAACAGACCTTTATTTTCCTTCGTTACCTTGAAGTATGACACAAAGGGAAAATTTAACACTTCTTAAGTTTCATAGCTGGTTTATTCAAGTTTTGGGAAGCCTCAGTTTCATCCAAAGCTGTGTAAACAGGTCAATGGCTTTGGATAACATTAAATCATACAAATTTGTGGCCAGAAAGTTGTGATTCTCTAATCCAGTCTCCTGCTGCAAGTACCAGCTATAATCATAATTCAAGAGATGTCTCTCTAAACCATCCTTAAGTACCTCCAGAAACAGAGTCCACAACCCCTCCAGGCAATCTAGGTCAGTATATCTCTTAGAAAGTGCTTTTTCTAGTTTCTTACCCAAGTCCTGATGGACTGAGGTTTATCCACCCCTCCTCACTGGTGCACCTGAACGTCGTTTGATTATTCATGGACTTTATTCCCAACAAAACAGAATTTAATGCATGGTGACCTTAGGTGCAAGCAGATTAAACGATTAAATGATTTGCCCAAGGCTAGTCAAAAGGTCCCAGTGGCAAAGCTAGGAGTTTTATCTCCTGAGCCTCAGCCCAGCACTCTCTCCCCAGGTGACATCCAGCTGCAGTTTATTACAAGAGAATATTACAGTGCAGCACGAGGGAAGATCACAGAGCGGCCACCGAACTGAAGGAGAAAAATAAGCAGCAGCTTCTCCTGGCCTCACTCCAAGTGCACCACAGGCAAGTGAAGAACCCCAGCTTCAAATTAAATGGGTCCCCAGCCACTCCATTAAACAGAAATCCTGAAACAGAAATCCTTTGGCTTTGCCAGCACTGTACAGCGAGTGGTGTTCGTTATCCCCAACACTCCCTACGGCAGCCAGATGTATTTAACACAGTAGCCACAGTGCTGTTACCTAAGTAAACCAGGAAATTGTACATTTGTTAAAATTAGGTTCCGAGATGCTGAATCCCCAACTGTGCAGCTATAGATTTCACTCAGCCAGCAGCACTGAAATTAAGACCACGCCACTGCCTGTGCGCACATTCAGGCACGTTTCCCCGTTCGAGAGGTGTTTACTGGTTGTGATGCTCCATGCCGCTCCAGAGCAGGATTATCTTTTCAGGTTATGAGCAATAACCACCAAGTCAAACCTACATCATGCTGTCCATCACTGCGCCTTCCCCCATCGCACCGGGAGGGTAGGGGTGGTACGGAGGTACGGTACGGTACCAAGCCGGGGCAGGAGCTGTCAGGATGAGAAGTGCAGAAACACACAAAGGGAGAGGTTCATCCCTGCTGCGTGACCAGCACCATGGGCTCGCTGCTTCGCTACAGGTTTCAGTTGCCGGTCACAATGCTGGCATTCCTACCGCAGAAGTGGAAGAAATTATCATCCAGGTACCACTGTGGGATCACAAGGATTTGGAAAGGCAGAACACAACTGCAAAAGCCCTTAAATTAACAACAGAACTGAAGCAGACAGGTTGATGCAGGAGAGCACCACACAGCACTGAAGAACCCTTCAGGGACCATTAACCAGCCCTCGTCAGGCCTGTCTTAGTGGAAGTATGTGCTATGAACAGCAATCAACAGCAGCTTTATCAACGACTCGAAGGAAGTGCCTTTACCTCTCAAAGCCTCTTTACACAGGGTTGCCTGCCCTTTTAAGCGCATCACTGGGGTGCTTGATGCAGTTTTTGAAAGTGTTTTGAGGTGCCTGAATCCTGGGAAATGTAAAGCATCTTCATTCCCTGCCCAGTCTGCTTCACCGAGCATGACAAGCAGTGACCATCACAGAGCTCGCAGCCACGGGGACAGCAGCTGGTTGCTGGCAGGATCCCAGGGGGTCTTGTGCCTCAGTGCCCGGGGGGCTCCCAGTGCTGGCAGCCGGGTGCCCCCAGCCTCGCACTGAGCTCCAGCCAAGGACCCCAAAGCCTGGAGACATCTCAGCTCCATCCCACCATCAACTGAACGTCATCTCCTCTCCTACAGCAATTGGACATCAATGTCTACCCAAGAAAATGGCTTCTTCCCACTCATCTGCTCCATGCTCCTCTGCCCTGCTTTTCAATTTCAGAGCTCTGGCAGATCACTGATTAATTCAAGCCTGTTTAATAACCCTTCTGTTTAGATGAAACAAGCTGTCTTGTTTTCTTTATTTTTAACACTAACTCTTGTTTCTTTGCTAAGGATCTTTCTGTCATTTAAAAACTTCTCTCTCCCCCAACCAAGCTGATAATAGGATGGAAAAAGCATCTGCTTATGTCCACATCTGACATCAGTCAGAAGTTATAGCACGTGGCTAAAGAGGGACTGGACGCCTCAAAGGGTGAAAGGTCCTAAAATCCTGAGCTTGTCTTGCAAAATCATTAACATCTCTCCACTTGCTGTGGCAAATCCCTGTACAGCTCAGACCAGAGTGCAAACACCAGGGACCGTGGGGCCAGGTCCAGACAACATGGGCAAGAGGAGAGGAGATATGGGAGCCAGAGCACCCAAACTCCTCACGCGGCTGATCTGCAGGGAGGGTCACTGCGCTTCTCCACCCTGTTGCGGGTGGGAAACATGCCTTGGAAAACCCGAAAGCTGTTACACTGCTGCAAGCTCTGCCCCACACTGTGCCCCCAGCGCAGCAATCGATTGGCAATGGTCAGGCAGGCGCGGAGCCCGGCAGCTGCTCCCACCACCACAGACTGGCCTTGCAGCAGTGCCGCAGCCCTCTCCCCTCTGCTGGCCCCCAGCTTCACTCACCATCACCTGCTCTCCCATGGTGTCCTCATGCCAGAGGGGTTTCGAGGCATCGGCTGGTTTGCAGTGTGACCGCTGCCCAGCGGAGCCTCCTCCCTCCCCACCCGCTGCCCTGTCCCGGCTGCAACCCCCAAGTGCTGTGCACAAAGAATAACAGACACACAAGGACCTGACTCCCGATGGGAATGAGTTGGAGCCTCTCAGCTGTCTCCTGCCTCTTTGAATTTCAAAGCTGCACTTGTCTGTAGAGCAACTGAGTCATTTCCTTCCTATATCCAGCCTATCGGACTGGATCCAGCAGTGCCCGGAAAACAATAAATCCTTCAAGGACTTGTAAGGCCATATTTCACAGGAATGCAGCAAGCCTGCCTGCTTGGAGAGCTCCTCGCACACCCTTTAATTCAACACTCCTCTGTGGAAGCTGTCTCGCCCTGGCACCGGTCCCACCCAAGCACAGCAGCAGTCCCCATCCCTGCCACTCCCCCCCTCCCGGGGCAGCACTGGGGCACTGCGGATGCCCAAGCATGGACCAGCACCCAGGGTCCACGTGGAGTGACACCACCTCATCACCCCTGAGCAGATGCATCGCCGAGGGGCTGATGGATTAAGGACTGATAATGAAATTTCCTTGATTCCATAAAACATAAAGAGGATCTAGAAGGGAGAGAAGCTACAGCTGAATTTGTTGCAGGACTTCACCAATACTTTGGCAGACCGAAGGAAGGCTGCAGCAGCAAACAAGTTTGCTCTAGAAAATACAGCGGAGCAAAGCAACACGTGGGAACCAGCACAGGTTGTAGGAATACTTTCAGGTGTTCAATTTTGTGTGTGTCTCCTTTACAACCACAAATTGGTTTTCCAGATCCACAATACATTTGTATCAAATTCATCAGGATTGTTGGGGACAAAACCAAGGCAAACCTCAATGATTTGAGCAATATACAGCCTAAGAGCTGCAGAACTTCCACTGAAACAACAGGGTTGAGAAGCTTGGTCAAAAAGAAACTCTCTCTACACCCAAATTTGAGTTTCCGTGCAGCTCTGAGGAAAATTGGTGCATTTTCCAGGATCAAATCAGTGCTGCGTCCATTGTCTTTTTAGAGGCCCAAAGCAAAGCCCAACTGATTTACATTAAGATTCATAACACTGTTAACCAAATGATCCCACACACATCAGAAAAACGAAATGACAAAGAAATTAATATTATATCCTTTTCAGTAACAAGATGGCTAAAGCAGATAATCCGGCAAAGTGTTGTGTTTATAATGGAAATTTGCAGAGAATGTAACAGGAATTGTCAGGGATGAACAAATGAGTCAATATTTTGCTTTTTCTCAAGTTAAAATTCACACTGTTTGTAGGAAAAACACTTTTTTTTTGAATCTTGGGAGGAGAAGGAAATTAAGCCAAAATCGTTTGGTTTTCAATAGATCTTTGCAGCTCATGTTAAGGACGGTGTGAGAGCAGGCGCTGGTGGGGAAGGCGAGCTGCCCAAAGCCCTGTGCTGGCAGGACTCACACCCAGGGAGACCGTACCTTTACTCAAAAGAAAACTAGATCTCATATCAAGAACAGGATTGACATACAGCTCATTTTGTACAAGTCTACAAGGAAGCGAATGGTTAAAAAAACCCATATTGCTGAATTCACACTCAGAAGTGAAAAACTCCATCTGCAAAGTCATTTCGATCCCACCCAACTTGTCACCCCTGAGGTGAAGCCTCCCAGTGACCCAATACCCTGGGCAAGGCTTATTTTTTTTTTTAAACAAGTTATACAACATCCTTGGAAGTCCTTAAAAGAGCCTCTGCTTTTGTTTCTTTCCGACAATTTGTTCTAGCACTTCTCAGCTCAGCCCAAGGCAAGTTGTGGCCACCTCCAAGTCAGAAAATTTATTTGGTGGAACCGATGGAACAGATTTGCCCCCGTCACACAACTTATGCCTTGAAAAGCCAAGTTACGCAAGCACTTGTACCAGCACCTTATTATATCCCAGTGGACAAACAAAGGGGCTCCTGCCTCTTTCTTCCAGTGAACTCTGCAGTGCTTGCCCATGCTCCTTGGCTGCTATGAGATTTTAAAGACAGTCTAAACTTGTGACCACCAAACGGGCCTTTAACACAATTCCTGCTCCATAAGGCTTCTCATCTGCCAGTCGAGCCAAACACATCACAGTCCACTGATCAGAGAAGGGCTCATCACTGCCGCTGCGATTAACTCCTTGCGAACTGCAGAGAAAACTTTACAACAACTAGGAGAGAAATAGCCTGCAGTGAACCTTTTGCTGCTGCATCGTATCTCAGCCAAATAGATTACTTACTGTGGATGTTTTTCATCTGGCCCTTCCAGCTTCTGTAACACAACGGATGATGCCTCCGTAACGTTAAATTGATTTGGAAATACAGAGGGGCAGACATCAAAGGTCAGAATTTTCAGAAGGTTTAGGGCAAACAGAAGCATTTCTCATTCCAAGGTGGACTTTGAGAAGCTCTTACTCCCAACTTTCTTACTCCAGATTTTGAGAAGAGTTTATCCCCCATATAAGCATGTAAGTAGCATCTTCGGAAAGCACTCAACATACAACAAACCGACTCAGAAAAATAACAAAGAAAAACCAGCTCTTACATCGCAGTCTGGCCACAGCAAGCAGTCTTGCCTTTCTGGCTGCCCTACATCTCCCAGAGTCAATGGCTGAACCGAGGAAGGGATTTAGGCATCTTTGTTCTGACTTGTGCCCTACCCTCAGCATCAACGCTTAATAAGATGAAAACAGCAGAAGAAATGCTTGGGGGCCTGCAGTAGTACAGGCAAAGTCTGCATCCCCGTACATTGACAAACCAGCGCTCTCCTCTGCCCGTGTGAATTTTGATAAAGCAGGTGTCTACTGCATCCACAAAATCACTTCTCATCAAAACCCAGGATAACCGAGATGCTCAGAGCATGCACAGTCACACCCAGCTGTCCCCTGAATCACACAGAATAACCAGCAATAGCTTAGCAGCAGGAGTGAAACTCCGAGTTGGGGGTTTGATGCTGAGACCTCACTGTGCTCCTACACCGCACAGTCATAGCTGCAACACCCTAACCACGCTTGGGCCCTCTCGACACCCAGGAGGGTGGGAGCTCCCATATTTTAGCTTCAGCGCAGATTTAAAACCTGTGAGATGGCAAATCTTCAGCATAAGAATAATTCAGCCAGTTAGGAAACCTACAGCCATGCTCCCTTTTCCTCCCCACCCCACCTCTTTGCACTTCCATTAAAAATGAAAAGGAAATTCACAGGCTTTTTTTTTTTGTTTAAATAACATTACAGGCTGTGACATAAACCAGCAAAGGCAGGAAATACGATCATGAGGGCAGTGCTCCATCCTCTGCTCCTGTCACTGCGACTTTTTGGGGACTTGGCAAATGAATGAGTAAAGAAGACAGCCTGCATGTTTTATGGAGTTGAACTGCAACATCCCTGTTAAGCAGCCAACTTACCATTTCTCTGCTCTGACATCCATAAATCTACCCAGCCACGGGGAACAAAGCTCTTCACATGAACTGACTACACGTGAATCCCTCGCATTTGGCTACCTGGGCAAGCAACCAGCCCGCTGTGGTCTGCGGCACTCGCTGCTGCTTTTGTAATGTTCTCAAAGAAGTGGGAAATCGCCCGTTTTGGTAATATGACTTGGGAAGTTTTAATCCGGCTACCAACAGAGTCATGTTCATTACAGCACCTGCTTTTCCAACAGCCAATTCCCAGAAGCTCAGCTTCCCGCTCCTGGGGGTAAAGACGGCCACTTTGGGCTATAAAGAAAATCTCGACAAGGCAAACTCTGAAAGCCCAGCAATCAGAAAGCAAATAATTCAAAGCCACTGCTTTAAATATTATAATTAATCTCAACACCTTGGAGCTCAAACTCACTTTTTGAAAGCTCGTTCCCAGGCTAACAAACCAAAGTGATGTTAAGCATGAACACCAAGGAAAACCCTTGCACAGCTCCAGATTTCTGCCCTTCTCTCGCTGGATACCCAGTTTCCTCCACCACCTCCAGTGCACCATGCCACACACGAGCGATTGCTCCAAGCTGTCTCTTACCGATGACATGAAACCGCTACGGAAGAAAAACTACACATAAATCTCTCCGGGAGGCATTTGTTCCCAGGCTCCCTGAGCCTGGAAATAACACGAGGAACTCGTTCCACGCTGAGTCAGGGTCTGACGGCGGCTCCTGGACCAGCCGCGGTGGATCTGCTTCCTTCCCGGCGCGCGTCACGGGCGGCAGAGCGAGCAAGCAACAGCCCAGCGCTGCCCCAGAGGTTTCCTGTTTTCCCCAGTGCCGCGCGGCTTCCCGAGACACGGTACAGGGAAATGGGGCTCCGGAGCCTGACACCGAGCTGCTGCGGGAATTAAAACTGCTGTTTTTCAAATGCTGTTAAGAGCCAGCCAGGAGCTGAAAGCAAAATAAGCTGTTTCCTTTAACCTTCCCTGATATACGCAGGGAATGGCCTCTCCAAGGACTATCACTCCCCCATCCAACCATCCCTTCACGGGGAAAATGGAGTAAGATTTGCCTGTGCATCCCAAGGGCTTCCCCCCACACCTGCCCCACACATGCCGGCACTCCCGTTGCTGAGCCCCATGCCCGAATTGAGGCCACGGCAGGCGGGAGCCACTGGTCCAGCCCTCAGGGAGCCCTCTCGGCCCCTCCAAGTCACCGCAGAGAGGCAGAGGCCGGGTCCATGCTCAGCTCCTCCTGCCTGCGCCCACTCCTCTGAACAGTCTCCTGCTCACACGGATTTTTGCTGGTGTAACTGTTCCCACAGAGGCTTCTGCTAGAGCAGCAACACCCTAAAACAGCACCTCCCCTTGCTCCCACCAGCATTCGTGGCCGCAGCTGGGCTGTGAGCGCAGCTACAGCATTACATGGCACCAGCACCCACCGGGAGAGCCCACACCGCTCCCCACCGAGCCAGAGCAAAGGCTGACCTAAAGTCCACTTACCGTGCTCGGGAGGAGGCTCAGCCTCGCTGGCGGCCAGGAAGGAGACTGCCCTTCCCGTCCAGCTCCCAGCCGTGAGGCGCCGGGCTCGTGCTCCAGTGCCGAGCCCCTGCCGTGCTCCGAGTGCAGTGCTGAGCCCCCTCCTCGGCAGCGCAGCCCCGGGTCAGCCGGCGGCTCCGTTAATGAGCCCTGAGAAAGGAGCAGCAGCAGTGGGAGGAGGCGAGGTGAGAGGTCAGTGTAATATTTACTCAGACATCACCTTTCACTTTTATGAAGCGGGGAAGTGGTGCCGGAGCAGGAAAAGGGCTGCGAGGGACGTTGCTGCCTGGGAAGCCGCTGTCACACCAAGCACAACACACAGCCGGCTCCAGAGAGCCAGGGCCCGGCTGAGGCGGGAGCCCTCCATCAGACCCTCACTGAAACCACACACAGCTAGGGATGGGCTCTGGGCTGTCCCCACCATCGTTGCCATCTGCTCCCCCACTGCACAGAGGGGCAGAGGGAATGGCTGGGGTAGGCAGGACCTCTGAAGAGCAGAGAGCCTCTCCAGGTCTTCTGTACCTCAGGAGATCCCCAGCCAGACAGGAGCCTATCACACAACGGGGCCATCCCTCCGCACCGTGATTTTAAGGAACCCGCAGGAGACAAGGCACACTGCGCAGGGAGCTAACGTAGAAACGCATCAGCTGGTAACAAAATTTCCCCAGTGGACCTGTTTCTTGGAAGAACCATCTCCTCTGCCAAGTGGTGAGATGGTACCGAGCGTGCCTCCCTGCACGGAGCATTGTCAACGCAGCGGGCAGGGCTGGCCCCGCTGCCGGGTGCCAGGCAGGGAAGAGCAGCACTCATTGCTGCCCTGGCACAGCGGGGGCCTCGGCTGGCAGGGCTCTCCCAGGCTCGCTATCGCTCTGCCTTTTGAGATGATCTGGACTTTTTTTTATAATGTGACTCTGATGCCTTTTATCTCCTGCTCCGAATGTAATTTTAGCCCAGGCAAAGCAGGATTAAATTTTCATAATATGATACATTTATCTCGCTTTTCATTCCCCCCCGTCACCACCTCCCAGTTCGATTTCACCCAAACAGAAGCAGCGATTATGGTGAGAAACATGAGATGGGCTCTATCCGACAACGGAGGGGAGGGCACCTCTTTCCCAGCACCCTGTCCCTGGCAGACCCCGCCACGCAGCAGCCAGCATCCCTGTAGCCAACGCCAGGCTGACAGCATCACTCGGACCCTCTGAAATGGACAGATGGATCTTAATTCAGACTCAAAACCCAGCCGAGTACACACAGCAAATTAGGTACATCACTGACATATGTTGCACTCGTGTGTTTGGTAAACTTGTGCTTTCTTGGTAAAGTCCTTCTAGAGCAGCCTCGCCCCCACCCGAGCAGCTCCCAGCACTTGGGCTCAGAGCACGATGGGCAGAGGAGCCACAAGCCATGCCAGGGAGCCACACTTTCCTGGACAAAGGAGCAGGGAGAGGCAGCCACAGCCAGCCTGCCTCGGCTGGGAATGTCTGAAAAGCACCAAAATCCTCCTGCCCCCCCACCCACAAGTGCTGGGTTCAGCAAAGCACCGGGTCAGACTTGCAGCCCCTGCAACCCGTGTTCCCCCTCCGAGGGACCGGGGCTCCAACACCAGTCAGAGGCTGCATCTCAGTGCAGCTTTGCCAGTCGCTGGTTTTATGTTCATTTTTCAGTTGGGCTCCGCCAGCCTGATCCAGAGGATCCCCTCTAGTGGGATGAGGAGGAATTTCAAGCCCACATCCCACTCCCATCTCTTCCTGAGCTCTCTCTGCACCAGCCGCCGGCCGGCCCTGCTGCCTAGGGTGGGCGATGGGCTGCAGCGAGGAGCCAGCTCACAAATTACTCACCCTGTTTTGCCAGAGCCATTTGGGGCGAAGTCAAAACTAGGCTGGAAAAGCAGATGCCAGGGAGGCGGCACAGACAGGAAGGACAGGAGGAGGGAGAAAGAAGACAGCAGACATCAGGGATAAATCCCCTTCATGGCAGCAAAGGGGGGATGACTTCCATCAGCAAAACATCTACCTTTGACAATAACGTGCCACCTGGACCACACGCTTCACCAGCAAGCCTGGGTGCTCGCTGCAGAAAGCGGGCTGGAGGCGTCGCAACCACAGCCGGGTTGGCGCAATGGCACGTGGGGAGCCAGCCTGAGGCACCCACTGCTCGCTGCGCGCGCTCGCAGCCTACGTCCCTCGCCGGCACTAAACCACACAGTAAATACATATATTTTAACTGCAGAGAAAGAATCTGAACACAAGCCCCGGGCGGCCGCCTCTGCCGCCCAAGGACAGCACGCTGCCCTCAATTCTGCTTTTGTTCCTGCTTTGCTTTTCATCCCGGAGGCTCCCTCTGCACCACTTTTGCAGACAAAGAGCTTGTGGCCTCCTCAGACCAAAACGCCGTCAAGTCTCGCACAGCCGAGCCGTGCCCTCGCCGTGCCCCAGGATGGAAGGTGGACACCCAATTAGCAGAGCTAAGGAGGTTGCGCACAGGAAGCTCTTGGTGATAAAGACGCATCAGATCCAGCCAGCGGCATTTGTGGCTCAGCCCCACGAAGAACTTGGTAGCACCTTTTCCCCCTTGGTTCCCCCTTGCCCTCCCCTTTGCTGTTGTGGCAGTGGCCTCCCAGCCAAGCTGGTTAAGAGATTAACACTCTAAAAACCACATTTACTCTAATTAGCCATGAAATCTTTGTAACTAAGTGAAAAAATGTTTCCCTTGAGGGATTTTTGTCCATTCATCACTGTTTGAATTGCCAGGGAGAGAGTGGGGGGGGGGAAGAGAAAAGAGGGGGGGAAGAGAGGGAAAAAAAACTCAGATCTAATGAATTAATAGCAGAATGCCCTGGGGGAGCAGCGGGCTCCTACAAAACACAGGCACCTCAAAGGGGGTTTTTCACAGGCTCACCAAGGGGATGCTTCTGAATTATTTTGAGTTAACAGACTGTAACACAATGCTCCGCTCCCTGGACGAGCTGGGCAGCTTGGCCAGCACGCTGCGCTCCTCCCGTCCCTTCCGCAGGGATGGACAGACGGACGCTGTGCCTGGCAGCGCGC
>NW_008794598.1:1993011-1993300 GCF_000699145.1 Aptenodytes forsteri | reverse complement strand
GGGGGGGGGGGAAGAGAAAGGAGGGGGGGAAGAGAGGGAAAAAAAACTCAGATCTAATGAATTAATAGCAGAATGCCCTGGGGGAGCAGCGGGCTCCTACAAAACACAGGCACCTCAAAGGGGCATTTTCACAGGCTCACCAAGGGGATGCTTCTGAATTATTTTGAGTTAACAGACTGTAACACAATGCTCCGCTCCCTGGACGAGCTGGGCAGCTTGGCCAGCACGCTGCGCTCCTCCCGTCCCTTCCGCAGGGATGGACAGACGGACGCTGTGCCTGGCAGCGCGC
>NW_008794598.1:1988369-1991317 GCF_000699145.1 Aptenodytes forsteri | reverse complement strand
TCCCGCAGGGATGGACAGGCGGACCTGGCTGCTGGCTGCGCGTGCGGACAGCTGGGTGCCCCTGCCCTGCAGGGGGGGATGGACAGACGGACGCTGTGCCTGGCTGCGCGTGCGGACAGCTGGGTGCCCCTGCCCCAGACAGCTGACAGCTGGGTGCCCCTGCCCTGCAGACAGCTGGGGGGGATGGGGCTCTGCCAGCGCCCCCAGACACTATTTCACCGAGGAAAACATTTTTCAGAAAGAGTTGGGGCAGGGGCGGGGGCAGAGAATCTTGCACAACTTAGGCCCATAAATATTTCATATCGCTGGAATAAGAACGATTATATTCCTGCCAGCACTTTTCTTGTGTATTTTAAATGTGTCACCGCCTTCTACTTTCTTCCCCCGTTTGTGTTTCTTGTAACAGGCCCATGAAATAAAGATTAGCTGAATAATCAAGGGTGTTTAGAAATGTGAAGGGGCCTGTCTCAAGAGCACTGCATGCTCAGGTTCATCTTTTTTTTTTTTTCTTTTTCTTTTTAAGGATGCCAAACACAGATGGGGGAGTGCAATTTTCACACGCTGTAAGAGACGGGCTGGAGCGGGAGCAAGCGCGGCGCCCGAGCGCGCAGGGACGAGGCGAGCAGAGAGCACACACTTCCCCGTCAAAAATGACAGCCTCAACACCACGCGGAAGAGGGGGGCACTCTCCCCCATTACATATTTATTGTTCAAACTGCAGAGGGGCCAATTAAAACAGCTTGATCACTGCCACGTTCAAACAGACGCGTATATGCTCAGCGAAGTGGGATGAGAGAAGCAGGTGTACGCTTTCCTGTCGCAATACAGTGCGGTCTGCTCCTCTGAGAGTCACTGAAGCAACCTCAGCTGAACAAAGGTACTTCTGAGACGCAGCCCAGCTCCCACAGGAAAGCATCGTGCTGGCACCTAACAGCAAGCACAGCTTTCCACCTTAAGCCTTCTTGCCACAAGCCCCGTGCAATTTCTCTGTATTAGCTTTTACTTTCTTTCCTAGTCCAATTCTTCATATAAGCTGCCTACCGCATGAGACAGTCTGCGCCTACATCTGCCCTAGCTTTTGGGCAATTATTCCAAGACATGCTCCAGACTCCCACGTTAAGCTGCAACAGGAGTTCCCGAAGTAAGTTCTGGAAAGCCTTGTAGTGGTAGTTAAATTGGAGATCTCCGGAAGATACTGCAAATCACATGTTTCCCTGAGACACCACAGGGTCTGCTCAGCAAACTGCTCCAAATGTCATTTCCATTTAGCTGCTTTGCAAGCCAATTTGTCACATACTAATGCAATTTGCTGAAGAGAGTTAAAGAGCACAGGGCAGTAGCAGCCACCTCTTCTCCAGGCTCCCACAGCCAGCCTGGATCTGCATTTTCCCTTTCGCACCCAGCTGAAGTTCCCTTCTGCTGAGAGGCAGGGGAAGCTCAGGGTTAACACGAAGAGCAAGACCGAGCGTGGTAAGAGCACGGGGAAAAGCTGTTTCTATCATATTGGTGGATTGTGTGTAGATCTTATGCAGCATCTGTTACCTGTTTCCACCGCACAAACTCGTTATAAGCCGGGGGGAAACTCCACGATTAATTACATCAAACAACACTATAAAGACAATGAAGAGTAAATTGGGTTACTTTATCTTCTTGCAACAAGCACTGTGGATATGGTTAGAACAGTTGAGAAAGATGACTGGTTTGCTAGATAAGCCATTTCACAGCAGCGGTTGTACATTCACGTTACTCATTGCTTGCACCAAGTTTCTTAAAGCAATTTTATCTGGTTCCTTGCACCACCCCAAAATATCCCATTTAAGCTTTGCGGATCCTCAAAGTGACAACAAATGGCAAAAGGACAGCAATAAAGACAAAAAAATATTGCATTTTAAAGGATCTAACACCTCTGTGTTAAAGGAAAAAAGCTAAACATCTGTTCTGAAGATGGCACAGATTTCTTCTGAGGCATCTGTCTTTCAGCTGTAAAGTAGGTCATTTGATTTAACTTTTACACACCGTATCAATGAAGCCATCCAGAGAAGGAGAGACAAGATCATCTCCCCAGGTCAGCTGAGATCTATTAAGCACATTCAAGCCACCAGTGAAGCATCAAGTGCTCAGCAAATAACAGGGAAACCCTGTCAGCAGTAGGTTTTTACATCATGGTACTCTGCTAACTTCACAGTGTCTCACCTCCACGCCAGTATCTTGAACCGCAGGTCACAGACGTACAGTTTTTTTCCTCTACCACTTACTATTCACCTCACTTAATATTAACCTATTGACTTTCTGATACCCCTTAGAACACAGACTAATTGAATATCATTCACTTCACCTCCAGGAACGTGAAAGCATCGGCCATAGCTTCAATGGAGACAAAGCCTGTAATGCCTGACCGTGCCAGGTTAAACGCGGGTCAGGACAGGAGAGAACAGCGTGTCATCCCGAGTGCCCGCACAGAGCAGCCTCTGCTGGGATCAACACGCACCATCCAAACAGCTACGGGGGGTTGGAGAAGACCTGGACCATCACACAGAAGTTAGGATTTCCCTGAAGGGAGCACAAGTGCATTTGCCTTCCCTCCCCTCACTGCCTTTTCAAAAAGGGTCTCGGCAGGATTTAGGAAAGTTTTAACGGGGATTTTTTCCAAGATTCAGGGGTGTTTTCAAAAAAGCCTCTCCTTGCCAACAGTAACTTTTTTATGGAAATGAGCTTATTCTGGTGCATTGACTGCTCCGGACCGTGACTGAGCGGTAACAAATAACAACGGAATTAACGAGAAAATACATCTACGTATAACGCGTATATGCGCGTAAAACAGACCGGGGAGGGAGGAGGGGGAGGTAGATGACCAGGACCAGGGGAGTTCAGGGGGATTTCTTCATGCCCCTCTGCAAGCAGCGCCAGGCAGCACCTCCGGACGCCGCTCCCGGGCACAGCCGCTGCCC